>NW_026779700.1:232500-532500 GCF_030144855.1 Hypanus sabinus
TTCTCATCAAAACTCCGCCACACCAACAAGCGAAGGGACGATCCCCCGGACTAAGATGGACTCACAAAATATGTGTCCCTTTATCCCACAATTCATAAAACTAAATCAAAAAATCAATCCTCCTTCACCTTTAGTAAAATCAGTGTCTGGTCATCTACCTCCCTCCAGTACAAAGGACTCCTGAGATCCGCCGCTTTCTGAATGAAACATGTCCCCTCATTTAAATCCTAATGCGTGACTATTATCATTGACCAGAGTAATATCAGAAGCCCTGCCTGTGGCAGAGAGCACAGAGCAATGGGGCAGTGGTTCATGGTGCCAGGGTTAACCGTACATCACCAGTCACTATAAAATACTACAATAAACATGTCACATGTTCCTTTAAAAAGAAATTTAAAAAAATAAAATGCTGGAAATTTTCAGCGAGTGACGCAGCCGATGTGCACAGAGAAAGATACCTAAAGTTTAGGATCGATCGTGAGTCATCTGGGCAGTTGTGATTGTTACTGACATCGCATTTTGCTTGTCAGCTCATCGAGTAACTTCAACAATTAGATTTACTTCATCTGTTCCCTCATGCAGGAGGTAACTTGTGATCATAAAATGAAATTTATTCAATACAGAATTGGGAGAAATCATACTAGTCTCCATATACTTAAATGTCTTTATATACACTGTAATTATGGCAACATTGTACATTTCCTGTTTCTTGCAGTGAACCTGATGGCAATTGTGATCCTGTCACGAGGAAGGTGCGGTTTGTCCAGATGCATCACTCGCTACCTGATGGCCATGTCAACGGCGGATCTGCTGGTGGTTATTGTCGAAGTGATAATACGTCGGGTTAATATCATGTATTTCTCATTGAATTTTCTGTATCTCACGCCAGTGTGTAGCATCAATTTTGTCGCGTACATTATCGCTGTGGACTGTTCTGTCTGGTTTACCGTCGCTTTTACCTTCGATCGTTTTCTGGCAATTTGCTGTCAGAAGCTTCAGTTAAAATATTGCACCGAGAAAACAGCTTCGGTGATTATCGCTGTGGTGATTGTATCAAGCTGCCTGAGGACAATCCCTTTCCATTTTTTGCATAAACCTTTAGTTATGATTAACAATGTCGGATGGGGTTGCGTTGGAATGCCTGATTTTGTGACGTCACCGCTGTGGAGAGCTTACGAGTGGATCGACAGCATCATAACCCCCTTATCACCAATCCTGTTCATTTCACTCTGCAATGCTCTGACCGTCAGACATATTATCGCGGCCAATAAAGTTCGCAAGCAATTCCGAAACAATGGAGAGAATTCAAAGGATGATGCAGAGGGGAAGAATCGGAAGAAGTCCATGGTTTTACTTTTCACCATTTCGGCCAATTTCATGTTACTATGGATGCTATATGTCGTGCATTCTTTGATCTGGCCGGTGAGAAACTTTTTCTACCCTGATCGGTTCTTGAGTAATCCAGTGTATATCGCCCAGCAGGTTGGGTTTATGATGCAGATTCTCAGTACCTGCACAAACACGTGTATCTATGGATTAACGCAGCGGAAATTCAGAGAGGAACTGAGAAAAGGCGCGAAATACATATTTACTTTGAACGGGACAATGTGTAAGCAATAGTTAGAGGTAGAAATACTTGTGTATGCTTGTGATCCTTTTGTATAGTTATAAAGTTCGGGTGTAGGCAAATAGAAAGTCTATTGTCTACTACGTGATTTTTACGTAATACTACATTTGGTCAATTCAATAAATCATGCTGAGCTTTATTAAATTCCTGTAAAAGTTTGGCATCATCACACACTGACGTCCTCGGGCGATCATATTGCAGAGGAAAGGGGGAAGTAAAATATAAGCAGATGCCTCACCTTACCCAACCTTGACCTGCAGGGTGGCGGAGGGAAGGAGCGTCTTACAGCTCTTCTGCTGGGGACGTTTCTCCACCGCAGCGCCCAAAAATACCTTATATTAACAAAACAACACAACACAAAAACGAACTGATGTGAAATTAGAACCATGCAGTCGGAGAGTCATGGAGCAGGGAAGCTCGGCTTTGATGGCCAGTGACGTCCCTCATCCAACCCAGTCAGATTTACCAGCGTTTGACCAATACAATGTAAAAATTTCTAATCCATGCATCTGGCCAGCTGTCATTCGACAATTACCATTGCTCCTGCATCAACCACTTCGTCTGGCAGCTCATGGATATCGTTCTTCGTCTGTAAAAGATGCTGCGCTTGCTCCTCTTAACCCTTTCCACTCTCACCTTAAACGTCAGCAGCCCCGTCGTTCACACTCTAATTATGGACAAATACTGATTATCACCCTCTACACCCGCCCTGATTTTATACGCTTCCATTAGATCGCTTTTCAGTCTCCGACACTCAAGTTCAAGTTGAAATTCAACTTTAATTGTCATCCAACCGCACATATATAGCGAAGAATGCAGCCAGATAAAACAACGTTCCTCCGGGGACAAGATACCAAACGCTGTACGAACAGTCACACACAGCACATGGTACATGCTACACATACACAACAGCAGTAAGCATACAATCACACTCACAACAAATATAATACCGCCCAAGTCCCTGTGTCCATGACTCTGTACGAACAGTCACACTCAGCACATGGTACATACTACACATACACAACAGCAGTAAGCATACAATCACACTCACAACAAATATAATATCGCCCAAGTCCCTGTGTCCATGACTCTGTACGAACAGTCACACGCAGCACATGGTACATACTACACATATACGATAGCAGTAAGCATTCAATCGTGCACACACAAAATATAATATCGCCCAAGTCCCTGTGTCCATGAATGTCGTTGGCAAGGGCCAACCCAAAGCAGTCTGCAGACGAGCGCATTCCAACTTGCCATCCCCAGAGCGAACACTGGAATAAAGCCCTAGCTGATCCAAACTTTCCATACAAATCAGTTCCCCAAACACCGGGAGAATGTTGTAAATCATTTCTGCACTCTTTCCATTTTAATAACACCTTGCATACAATAGTGCAACCAGAAGCTGAACATACAGTTTCATCAGCGTCCGGTACCACCGCAAGCTGACCTACCAACTGTGCACGATGATGAATTAATCATGAAGCAAACATCCCCGCTGCCTCTACCTCAGTCTGACCCAGACGGTGAATGGTGACGCCTTCTCGGCAGAGAGTGGTGTGTCCAGAGGGTCAGTGTTTCGTATTATCTCTGTGAAGCAGAGTGCACTACCTCCGGCAAGAGAGTGCCAGTGACCAACGGCGACATCTTGCAGACAGCCTACAAAACTACTGGATACACTTCTTTCACCAAATACACTTCTCCTGAACTGTAATCGATTGCAACCCGCAGTTTCCCTTCGAGGGATGTACTTTTGGGCCGATTACTCGACCTGGTGCTTCTGAGATCTCCTGCAGATTCGGCGTTGATGAGTGCAGAGAGTTCAGCCACGTCTATCGGCGGGGGTGTATGCTACGTCGATTTCTGACAGCGAATCAACGAGCTAATTAGAGCGAGGAGCAAGACTAAACTCGTCGAGGATGAGAGGAGAATGAACACGTGTTCAGGGTAGTCTGCCTATATTTGACAGGTCTCCCTGTCTTCTCGTTGATTCATGACTGTCCTTAAGAAGATCAGTCTCTGGGTTGTATAGTGTACGCCAACACTGATAATAAATTTACGCCGAGCTTTGAACAGACCCCGAGTTTCTGCACAGTAGGATGGTGAAGCGGGGAGAGATTAGGACCCTGAGTTTCGTTTTGTTACGTGAATTCTGCCTCGGCAGCCACGTCTCTTCACACAACGGCGATGTTCCCTCAGCTTCCGGCTGCAACACTCACTCCCAGGGTGTAATGCAGTCCCAAGTCTGCCGGTCCTGAAATGCTATATCTTTTAGATATCTGTGTGTTGTAGTTGGAATGAGTTGTAGTGGTCCTGCCTCTGGCACAGAGGTTGAACCCTCAACTAGGAAGGGGAGGAGGGAAGAGAAGGGAGCGATAGTTTTAGGGGATTCTATAGTCAGGGGGGCAGATAGGAGATTTTGTGGGGCAGATCGGGAGGCTCGGATGGTATGTTGCCTCCCTGGTGCCAGGGTCCGGGACATCTCAGATCGGGTGCAGGCTATTCTTGAGAACGAGGGCATGAACCCAAATGTAGTGGTCCATGTAGGGACCAATGATGTAGGTAAGGTGAGTGAGGGGGTCATGCCTAGAGAGTTCAGGGAGTTAGGAGTGAAGCTGAAAGGCAGGACCTCCAGGGTGACAATCTCGGGATTGCTACCTGTGCCACGTGCGAGTGAGGCGAAGAATAGAATGATTATGCACATTAATACGAGGCTAGGAGCATGGTGCAGGAAGGAAGGGTTCAGGTTTTTGGATAATTGGTCTTTGTTCCAGGGACGTTGGGATCTGTTTCGAAGGGACGGTCTACATCTGAACCGGAGGGGTACTAACATTCTTGCAGGAATGTTTGCCAGTGCTGCTCGGGGGGGGGGGGGGGGGGTTAAACTAAATGTGCAGGGGGCAGGGATCCAGAATACGAGAGAAGATGATATGATGAAGAATATGGGACAGGTGGGGAATACACGTTTCCCAAATATTAATTGTGTAAAGGAGAAAGGTGAGACAGAACATGTGTTGGAAAAGTTACATGTACAGAGGGTTGGTCAGAAGGAGCATGGGGTTAAATGTGTAGAAGGTTTGGATGATCTTGAGAAGGTCATCAAAATTCAAGGTGCAATTAGCCCGATGGAAGTTCAAGGAGCTGGGTGAGGTACAATAGACAGAGTTTTAAGCAAAGAGAAGAGGAATGGGCTAAGAATTCTATACTTGAATGCGCGTAGTGTCAGAAATAAGACAGATGAGCTTGAAGCTCAGATGAAAATGGGGAACTACGATATTGTTGGGATAACGGAGACATGGCTGCAAGGGGATCAGGCCTGGGAATTGAGTGTACCAGGGTATACGTGCTATCGTAGAGACAGAAATATGGGAAGAGGGGGTGGGGTGGCCCTGTTGGTGAGGAATGAGATTCAGTCCTTAGCAAGGGGTGACTTAGGAACAGGGGAAGTAGAGTCTGTGTGGATTGAGCTGAGGAACAGTAAGGGTAAAAATACCCTAATGGGTGTGGTGTACAGGCCCCCAAACAGTAGCGTGGTTATTGGGTACAAGTTGATTAGGGAGTTAACATTGGCATGTGCTAAAGGTAATGCAGTCGTTATGGGAGATTTCAACATGCAGGTGAACTGGGAGAATCAGGTAGGTGCTGGACCCCAGGATAGGGAGTTTGTGGAGTGTCTGAGGGATGTATTTTTGGAACAGCTTGTGCTTGAGCCAACCAGGAACGAGGCTATTTTGGACTTAGTGATGTGTAATGAACAGGAATTGATAAGTGATCTTGAAGTAAAGGAGCCATTAGGAAGTAGTGATCATAACGTGATAAGTTTTTATCTACAATTTGAGAGGGATAAGGGCAGATCAGAGGTGTCAGTGTTGCAATTAAATAAAGGAGACTACGGAGCCATGAGGGAAGAGCTGGCCAAAGTTAAATGGGCGGATGCCCTGGCAGGAAAGACAGTGGATCAGCAGTGGCAGATATTCCTGGGGATAATACAAAAGATGCAAAAGCAGTTCATTCCAATGAGAAGGAAGGATTCAAAGAGGGGGAAGGGGCCACAGTGGTTGACAAAGGAAGTCTGAGATTGTATAGCATTAAAGAAAAAGAAATATGACAGGGCTAAGATGAGTGGGAATACAGATGATTGGGAAAGTTTTAAGGAATAGCAGATCTTAACTAAAAAAGCAATACGGAGAGAAAAAATCAGGTATGAGCTCAGTCTAGCTAGGAATATAAAAGGGGATAGCAAAAGCTTTTTTAGCTATGTGAAGAGAAAGAAGATAGTTAAGAACAATGTTGGCCCCTTGAAGAATGAATTGGGAGAAATTGTTATGGGAAACAGGGAAATGCAACAGAATTTAATGCGTACTTTAGATCTGTCTTCACCAGGGAGGACACCAGCAATCTCCCAGATGTATGGATCGGCCAGGGTCATAAGATATCAGAGGAATTGAAACAGATTGACATTAGGAAAGAAACTGTGATGAGTAGACTGATAGGACTGAAGGCTAATAAATCCCCGGGTCCAGATGGTCTGCATCCGAGTGTTCTAAAAGAGGTGGATCAGGAAATTGCGGGTGCATTGGTAATCATTTTCCAATGTTCCTTAGATTCTGGATCAGTTCCTGAAGATTGGAGAGTGGCTAATGTTATCCCACTTTTCAAGAAGGGAGGGAAGGAGAAAACGGAGAACTATCGCCCTGTTAGCCTAACGTCAGTCGTGGGGAAGATGCTTGAGTCCATTATTAAGGACGAAATAGTGGCATATCTTGATGGCAGTAATAGGATTAGGCCGAGCTAGCATGGATTTACCAAGGGCAAATCATGCTTGACTAATCTGTTGGAGTTTTCTGAGGGTGTAACAAGGATGTTAGACGAGAGTAAGCCAGTGGATGTAGTGTACCTAGATTTTCAGAAGGCATTCGATAAGGTGCCACATAGGAAATTGGTGAGTAAAATCAGAGCTCATGGCATTGGGGGCAGGGTTTCAACATGGATAGAAAACTGGTTGGCAGATAGAAAGCAAAGGGTAGCAGTGAATGGGTGTTTCTCGGACTGGCTGGAGGTGACTAGTGGGGTACCACAGGGCTCTGTATTGGGACCACAGCTCTTTTCGATTTATGTCAACGATTTAGATGAGGGCAAGTTTGCTGACGATACTAAACGGAGTGGCAGTGTGACATGCGAAGAGGACGTTAGGAGAATACAGGGAGACTTGGATAGGCTGGGTGAGTGGGCAGATACTTGGCAGATGCCATTCAATGTGAATAAATGTGAAGTTATCCACTTTGGAAGCAGGAACAAGAGGGCAGAGTATTGTCTGAACGGTGTAGAGTTAGGTAAAGGAGAAATGCAAAGTGACCTAGGAGTCCTAGTTCATCAGTCAATGAAGGTGAATGAGCAAGTGCAACAGGCAGTGAAGAGGGCAAATGGAATGTTGGCCTTTATTACAAGGGGAATTGAGTACAAGAGCAAGGATGTCCTTTTGCATTTGTACAGGGCCCTGGTGAGACAACACCTGGAATATTGTGTATAGTTTTGGTCTCCAGGTTTAAGGAAGGACATTCTGGCAATTGAGGAAGTGCAGCGTAGATTCTCTAGGTTGATTCCTGGGATGGCAGGGCTGTCTTACGCAGAGAGATTGGAGAGATTAGGCTTGTACACACTGGAATTGAGGAGATTGAGAGGGGATCTGATTGAAACGTTTAAGATAATTAAAGGATCCGATAGGATTGAGGCAGGAAATATGTTCCAGATGTTGGGAGAGTCCAGTACCAGAGGGCATGGATTGAGAATAAGAGGTCAGTTAATTAAAACAGAGTAGAGGAAAAACTTCTTCTCCCAGAGAGTTGTGGAGGTGTGGAATGCACTGCCTCGGAAAACGGTGGAGGCCAATTCTCTGGATGCTTTCAAGAAGGAGGTAGATAGATATCTGATGGATAGGGGAATCAAGGGATATGGGGACAGGGCAGGGACTGGGTATTGATAGTGAATGATCAGCCATGATCTCAGAATGGCGGTGCAGACTCGAGGGGCCGAATGATCTACTTCTGCACCTATTGTCTATTGCCTTGAAGGGACGTTACGAGGAGTAGAGTTTGTGGCTTAGTAGTTGTCAGCGTGAGTATTTGAAAGCGCCCTTGGAAACTGCACAAAATAATGCGTCACTCTCCGACGTCATCACTTCTACACGTCACGATTCTACTTGTCCCCCAGAGTTTACGTCTCTCTGCGTGGGCTGCCAAGTTCCTTTGTTCCTGAGTTCGCTCACGTTACTTCCACTTCTGGAGATAAGAACACAGTAAAATCGGAACACTTGTAAAGCGCACAGCTACTTAATATTCCCCTGATACTCAGTACAATCGTAGCGAATCTGGCACGGCCCTCAGCACATGTGTTTACCAACTCCACACAGCTCTCGTTTCCACAATCCGTCTGATTAAATACTCTCAATTATCTAAATCCACATCCCTCCAGTGCACAGTATCGTAGACATTCACTGATGTTTGTGCAAATAGTTTCCTATAGTGGGGACCTCTATCCTGAGGCTGTGTCCTGTTACCCTGGACTCGCCCACCACGGGAAACATCTTCTCCCCATTTACTCTGTCAAAGCCTTTCAACCTTCAAAAGGTTCCAAAGAAAGCACAAGGGGCATCGAGTTCATTTGGCAGCGAAGCCTCATTGTCACCTATAGACCATAGAACACAGAACAGACAATATTACTGCAGAGAAACCGGCCCTTCGGCCCACAATGTTGTGCCGTACCGACAAAAGAAGAAATCAAAACACCCGAACACTAATCGCGTCGACCTGCACAATGTCCATCTCCCTCCATTCCTCACATCCGTATGCCGATTTAAACGTCCAGTGGTATTTACCTCGAACTCCACACCAGTCAGCGCATTCCAGGCATCCACCACCCTCTGATTAAAATACATCCACCTCCCGTCTTCTGTGAACGTACTCCTCTCATATTCAGTGCATTCCCTCTGCTATTAGACATTTCTACCCGGGGAGACATGCACTCCCTGTCCACTCTACCTGTGCCTCATCATATAAAATTCTTTTTTATTAGTTTTTATGCATTTTCTACATAACTACAGATAAAAAAGCAGATTAAAATGAAGGATATTGACAGTGCAAAAATAAGCATACAAGAACAATCTGATACAAAGAAAGATAATTGAAAAAGCATCCAAATTGAAGACAAGTAAAATTAGTGTCCTCCCCAAGCCCCACAACACAAAACAAAAAAAGGCAACTCCAGACCACCCACAACACAATATAGAGAATAAATGAGGATAATCAAACCCCCAAACTGTAAATACACTTAGTAACAGAAGATATTAATGCCTACTACCAAAAGAAAAAGGAGCTGAAAGCAGGGGACCGAAAAAAATCCTTAGTTAGGAGGAAGGTTATGAAAGTACTCAATAAAAGGTCCCCAGACCTGATGGAACTTTAAGTCCGAATTAAGAATTGAATAATGAATTTTTTCAAGGTCTAAGCAGGCCATAATATCGTTAGGCCATTGCGCATGCGTGGGCAGGGCACCATCTCTCCATCTAAGAAGGATTAAACGTCCATCCAGGAGAGAGGCAAATGATAATATTCGACACTTAGCCGAACTCAGACGTAAATCTGTCTCAGCCCAGAAACCGAACAGAGCAATTAAAGGGTTTGGTTCTAGGTGGTGATTCAGAATATACGATAACGTTATAAAGACATCTTTCCAAAATTTCTCCAAGCTGGCACAAAACCAGTACATATGAATGAGAGACGACTCGTCCCTTTTGCATTTATCACAAAGCGGATTGATGTTAGGATAAAATCGAGATAATTTAGATTTAGACATATGGGCTCTATGAACAATCTTAAACTGTAAGAGGCAATGGCAAGCACAAAGAGAGGTTGAATTAACCGATTTGAGAATCACCGTATCTACACCCGCCATGATTTGATACACCTCTATCCGATCGCTTCTCAGTCTCCTGCACTCAAGTTCAAGTTGAAATTCAACTTGAATTGTCATCCAACCGCACATACACACCCATGAATACAGCCAAAGTAAACAGTTTTCCTCCGGCACCAAGGTACCAAACGCTGTACGAACAGTCACACACAGCACATGGTACATACTACACATACACAACAGCAGTAAGCATACAATCACATTCACAACAAATATAATATCGCCCAAGTCCCTGTGTCCATGACTCTGTACGAACAGTCACACACAGCACATGGTACATACTACACATACACAACAGCAGTAAGCATCCAATCACACTCACAACAAATATAATATGGCCCAAGTCCCTGTATCCATGGATGTCGGGTTTAGAGATGTCCTCCCATTTCCACAATCCTTCTGATTAAATACTTTCAGTTATCTAGCTCCAGAACCCTCCAGTGCACAGTATCGGAGATATTCACTAATGTTTGTGCAAATAGTTTCCTATAGTGGCCACTCTCTATCCTGCGGCTGTGTCCTGTTACCCTGGACTCCCCCACCATGGGAAACACCTTCTCCCCATTTACTCTGTCAAAGCCTTTCAACCTTCAAAAGGTTCCAAAGAAAGCACAAGAGGCATCGAGTTCATTTGGCAGCGAAGCCGTATTGTCACCTATAGACCATAGAACACAGAACAGACAATATTACTGCAGAGGAACCGGCCCTTCGGCCCACAATGTTGTGCCGTACCGACAAAAGAAGAAATCGAAGCACGCGAACACTAATCATGTCGATCTGCACAGTGTCCATATCCCTTCATTCCTCACATCCGTATGCCGATTTAAACGTCCAGTGATATTTGGCTCGAACTCCACACCAGTCAGCGCATTCCAGGCATCCACCACCCTCTTATTAAAGTACATACACCTCCCGTCTTTTGTGAACGTACTCCTCTCACATTCAGTGCATTCCCTCTGCTATTAGACTTTTCTACCCGGGGAGACATGCACTCCCTGCCCACTCTACCTGTGCCTCATCATATAAAATTCTATACGATCTTCACCCGGCCTCCGCCTCGCCAGAGAAAATGGCCCAACTTTATCGAGCCTCTCATGATATCACGTCCTCCAAACCCGGCAGCATCCCGCAAAACCTCTCCTGAAACCTCTCCAAATCCTCGACATCCTCCTTATAGTGCGGAACCCGGAACTGTACGCAATAGTCCGGCTGTGGCCTAAGCAGTGTTTTACAAAGCTGCAAAATAACCTCCTGACTTTAAACTCAATGTCTCGACAGATCAAAGCGTGCATTCCGTAAGCCTTCTCAAACACTCAATCGACCTGGGTAGCCACTTTCAAGGTGCATTGAACTTGAATCCAAAGATTTCTCTGCTCAGCAACAATGTTAAGGATCTTACTCTTCTCAATGAACTTACATTTGCCCTACCAAGGTGCAACACCTCACATTTATCTGGGTTAATCTCCATCTGCCATTTCTCAGCCCATATCTGCAACTGTTCTACATCGCGCTGCATTCTCTGCCGGTCTTCCACACTATCCACAGCTTATGTCGCTTCCTTTCACCCTGTGAGAGGTGGAAACATTCAAGACCAGCCACAGCTCTGGAGCATCATTCAGGGATTGGATTTCGGTCCGGAATTTCCTCTTCCCACGAGGGATGTCGGACCAGAGATCGTACCTGCGCCTCCTGTGGTATATTTGTCCGACAGACCGGAACGCCACTGATCTGCCTTCGGGAGGTTGTGGATCGGATGTTCATCCGAGGCTTCTGGTTGGGGAAGCCTCCAAATTATTTAGTGGGAACACACTCGTCCCCGGAATTTTAATAAAGCATCTAACAAAAGCGGTTTATGCTGTGGTTCCGCCCCTCGCCTTGTGGCGCATCGGGCGGCAACCTGGCCGTTTCGTTAGCATTTGCTGTTTTTCCACGAGGCCTAGTCGCTCGCTCGACACTCACCCCAGCTCGGATGAAAAGCGTGCAAGGGTCCGGCCGGATTTGTATCTGGCAGTCCGGAACGGACGGCACTGCACGACTGATCGGCTGACAACCGCGGTGTATTCCTTCAAATCCCCTCATCCATTCCAATCATGCACGGGTGAGTGTGCTAATGTGGTCGAGAGCGGAGAGGTTTGGGAGGACATTAAAGGCTCCGGCAGAGATACTTTCAAAATGGCGCTTGATTGCCGGCATGGAGTTAATAGGTTGAAGTTTTCTTCGCATTGCGCATGTCTCTACAGAATATCAACGTGTTTTATGTCGTTCATAAAATCAAGAGAAGCTGCAAAATAGAGTATTCAAAACGACTGGAATAGAAAGCGAATTTTAATGGACCGTTGGGAGATTTCGTCGGGCTGCGTTTGAAGCACAGAGTGTTTGTCTACAGACTCCTGTACGTTTTTCCTGACGAGAAGTGGACCTGTCCCTGGCGTGGGGAGTTCTGGAATATGAATGCCGCCGTCTGGAGCATCGCCTCTCTCAGTTCTCCTCAGGGAGCCCGTGATTGAGCCGGCTGAGTTGTCGACGCTCTGCAGCCCCTTGCCGTCCGATGCAATGGAGTCTCCATCTCGGTCCGTGATGCACCCGGATCGAACGCTCCCCGCACCACACCAACAGGAATTGGCAAGTGTCTGTGATGACATCGCCACTGTTTACAATAGCGGGGTGGAAACTGTCCTTAAGCCGGTTCATGGTGTCAGTCTGTTGTATCATCGGCCCAAAAGGAGAGGAGAAGATGCCCAGAGCGGACAGAGTCTGTGACCCGTGATGCAGAAAGACGTGTAGACGGAGGCTGGTTTCTGTGACATGCTGAGCGGTGTCCAAATCTCTTGTCAGCTTCTCGCACACACTTTCTAGTCTGAGCCCCGTTACCAGGACATCGTCACTCAACACGGAACAGCGCTGTTGCCGGTGAGTTACCCTCTGGATGCGCCCTCACTGGAAATCAAAATCTGTAACAACCTGTTGGCAAAGAAAAATCAAACAGAACTGATAATAGTTTTCATCAACTCCGGACTGTCCCCGGCCTGAGAATCACGCGTGTACTTTCGAAGCCCGGTGTCTGTCGCCTGAATCGGAGCCCCATCCCGCTGCATGCCGGAGGCCGAAGAACACGGCCTGTGCTGCGATGAGAGGACCGAGTCTGCGCGGGTGTCTGGCGGATGGGTGACGGACGGGGCTTCTTTGGATGCTCTTATTTTATCCCTTGTCCGTGTTCCGTGTTGTTCTGCCACACATTCTGGGCATGGACCCTGGTGATCGGACACAGCCTCTCACTACTTTAACCAGACCGATAGAACTTGTTCAGGTACTACCGACCCTCAGAGCGGCACCAAGCCTGGAGAACGCCCATAACTTACGAACAAATATCCCCCTGAGCGCTTGGTCTGTGATTAAGTTTCCTGAATGGTCAATCTCATCATTCCTGACAAGATGGTCCGTTATGGGGTTAGGGAACTGTGTATGTGCGTGGCTTGTTGGTGGGTGGGGGGGGGGTTGTTCTGTTTTTGGTCTTTAGTTTCTCGTTGTGTTCCGCTCTGATCTATTCTTTGGTTGCTGCTATTTTATCCCTTGTTGTGTTCTGTGCTGTTCTGCCACACATTCTGCGTGTATGTTGGTTGTTAACGTAAACGCCTCATTTCACTGCATGGTCCAATATACACGTGGGAGATAAACTTGAATCATCAACCCTGCACCTTTCCCCGGTGCACTTGATCTTCAGTTTTCGGAACAATTCCGACTTACTCAAGTAATAGTCGGGAGTGGTCTGTGAGTTCTACCGACACTCTACGGCCAGCTGTTCACAGGAACCATGGGTAATTATTTCCCTCCGTCACGTGACTGCACTGAACACGGGTCTCCATATCTCCTCACTACAGAGAACATCGAGGCTTATTTTAATGCACCGGGCCCGTTTGCATCGGCCGCGCTGTTTGATCCATGAATTCAGATCCACCCTGGTGATAGGACACCGCCCCTCACTACTTTAACGTGACGATAGAACTTGTTGAAGTGCTACCGACCCTCGGAGCGGCACCAAGCCCGGGAGAACGCCCACAATTTATGAACAAATATCCCCCGAGCACTTGGGTTATTGATTAAATTTCCTGAACGGTCAGTCTCATCATTCCTGAATTCGAAGCCCAATGTCTGTGAGACGATTCCCTTCTCGAGTCCGCTGCAGGCTGGAGTCTGAACAAGATGGCCTGTTATGGGGTTGGGGAACTGTGTCTGTGCGTGGCTTGTGGGGGGTTGGGCTTGTTCTGTGGTTGGTCTTTCGTTTCTCGTTGTGTTCCGTTCTGCTCTGTTCTGTGTTGATCGGCTGAGCATGTAGCTTCTCATGTTGTGGAAAACAATTACCAGTCTATTCACGGGGGCGTTTCAAAGGGACTTTAAATTATTTTATTGTTTTCGTGACCATTCGTAAGACTGTAGAACAAAACAATTTAAAAACTGGTTCATTCGCTGAGTTGTTCACATGCAAACTTCATTTACATCCCTGTAATGACTCTCCCCCCGGAGTAAACTCTGAAATATAAATAACCGCTACACCCAGTAAACTGATTCATTGGGAAGGTCGGGTCTGATACGCGAGAACATGGGGTACCCGCCGATTTTCTGGGTAAAGCAAATCTATTACCCGGTCCTTGCTGCCGTCGGTGTCCCAGGTGAGATAAAGACGATCTACGTTAAATATCATTGTACGGCTGCGGTCAGTCTTTATCCATGTGGAGTGTTTAGTGTGGATAAAAACAGTTGGTTTTGTTTTTATATCATGAAATGTTAATGGAGACAAGGAAATATCATGCTCCCTAAATTTTAATACGTAAAAATGAGACCAACTGTGTCTATCTAATGCACCGGTATCAGATCAGAAATAATTAACGTTATTTTAATGTACTTTACATTACCGGGGGCCTCATTTCTGCCTCTCCGCTATGGCACCAAGTTGTCTTTGGTGTCTCTCATTTCCGCCGCCCTCCGGGGCGGCTCTAAAGAAGTTCTGGGTTGATGATGGAGGATCCACCTTCACATTAATAAATTCAATGTCTGAGCCTCCAGGACAAGGGGCTCCTGAGACCCGCCGCTTTCTGAGTGAAACATGTCTCCTCATTTCAGTCCTAATGCGCGACTATTATCATTACCCGGTGTAATTAGTGAAGTCCTCCCTGTGATAGAGAACGGAGAGCAATCGGGCATTCCGACTTTGCTCAGGGTTAACCGTACTCCAGAGCGACGAAACTAAACCATCACCGATCGCAGTTCATTTTTCACCCGTCACTATGTAATTCCAGAATAACGCATATTTCTTCCGAAAGAGGTGTGTGAATGAAAAATGCTGGCATTTTTCAGAGGTGACGCAGCAGATGTGCACTGAGATAGATATGGAAACTTTAAGATCCAACACGTGTCATCCCCAGAGTTGTGGTTGTGAATTACATGGCGTTTCCGTTGTTAGCACATAGAGTAACTTCACCTTACGGAGTTACTCTGAATCGGTTGTCACCCCAGGAGGGAGTGGGTAATCATATTGAGAAATGCATTCAACAAAGAATGGGAGAAAGCACATTTGTCTCCTCTCTTTGTTTTATATATCAAATTTCATGTTAATTTCAATTTCATTTCCATATCATTTCCTGTCTCTTGCAGTGAACTTGGTGGCAATTGTGATCCTGTCACGAGGAAGGTGCGGTTTGTCCAAATGCATCACTCGCTACCTCATGGCCATGTCAACGGCGGATCTGCTGGTGGTTATTGTCGAAGTGATAATACGTCGGGTTAATTTCATGTATTTCTCTTTGAATTTTCTGTTCCTGACGCGAGTGTGTAGCACCAATTTTGTTGCGTACATTATAGCTGTGGACTGTTCTGTCTGGTTTACCGTCGCTTTTACCTTCGATCGCTTTGTGGAAATTTGCTGTCAGAAGCTTCAGCTCAAATATTGCACCAAGAAAACAGCTTCTGTGATTATCGCTGTGGTGATTGTATCAAGCTGCCTGAGGACAATCCCTTTCCATTTTTTGCATAAACCTTTAGTTATTATTAACAATGTCGGATGGGGCTGCGTTGGAATGCCTGATTATGTGACGTCACCGCTGTGGAGAGCTTACGAGTGGATCGACAGCATCATAACCCCCTTATCACCAATCCTGTTCATTTCACTCTGCAATGCTCTGACCGTCAGACATATTATCGCGGCCAATAAAGTTCGCAAGCAATTCCGAAACAATGCAGAGAATTCAAAGGATGATGCAGAGGAGAAGAATCGGAAGAAGTCCATGATTTTACTTTTCACCATTTCGGCCAATTTCATGTTACTATGGATGATATATGTCGTGCATTCTTTGAACTGGCCGGTAACGCCCCTCTTTTCTCAAGGTCGGTTTTTGAGTGACCCAGTGTACATCGCTCAGGAAGTTGGGTTTATGACGCTGCTTCTCAGTACCTGCACAAACATTAACGCAGCGGAAATTCAGAGAGGAGCTGACAAATGGCGTTAAATACATATTTACATTGAACGGGAAAATGTGCAAACTATAGTTAAACAGAGAAACATACTGTGTGTAGGATTCTTTCGTATTGTTAAAAAGTTCGTGTGTAGGCTGGGCAAAATTGAAAGCGCATTGTATACGATGTGATATTTACAATGATGTTGAATTTACGAAATTTAATAGAGAAGGCTGTGCTCTATCAAAATTGTGCAATATATTCTGCATCATCACTCATCTACTTTGTTAGGTCGCCGATATTGCGGGGAAATTGAAAGTGTGTTGAATACCACGTGATATTTTCAATAATGTTAAATTTACTAAATTTGATAGATAATATCCACTTTGCCAAACTCCTACAAGGTGTTGTGCAACATCAGCCTTATCGTCTTAGGGCGATGATATTGCAGATGAAAGGGGAAAAATAAAAACGTGAAACAAGCTGCTGGGTTTGGGATATTGTCCGGGGAGCTGAGAACAAGAGGGGAATCCACACAATGCCGGATGGAGGTAGAGGTTCATTGGAAAATGTTGTGGGGACCGGCTGAAATTTTCTGTTAAAGGTAGAAGTGAATTGCAGAAATTCTATTGGCTGACATAGACGATGACAGTGACATGGGTCATGAGACAAGCAACGTGCGGTCTGCCGGCTGATAGTGGGGAGGTGGGGGTGCAGGTTGTGGTTGGAGAGAGAGATAGAGAGAACAGAAAATTAGGGGAAACGGAGACCATACGAAAATGTTTGATCAAGCTATATTTTATTGGTAAAACTGGCGCCGACGAACCTGGGCCATATTTCATGGTCCAGAACACATTACAAACAAAACAAATGTTCTTGATTATCTGTCACATTCCAGGACCTTCAGCCCACAATGTTGTGACGACCGTTTATCCCACTCTTGAATATACATACCACATAACCCTCTATTTTTCTAAGTTCAATGTGCCTAACCAAGAGCCTCTTAAAAGACCCTGTTGTATCCACCTCTTCCACCTTCACTGGCAGGGCATTCCACGCACCCAGCACTCTCTGGGTGAAAAACTAAACTCCCAAATCCCCCTTGTACCTACTGCCAAACACCCCTCCTGTAAGCCACTTTAGTCCTGGGAAAATGTCTCTGGCTATCCGCATGATCAATGCCTGCCATCATCTTATACCTCTCTATCGAGTCACCTCTCATTTCCATCGCTCCAAGAAGAACAGTTCAAGTTCACTCAGCCTATTCTCATAGGCATGCTCTTCAATCCAGGCAACATCGTTGTAAATCTCCTCTGCACTCTTTCTATAGCATCCACATCCTTCCTGTAGTGAGGTGACGAGAACTGAAGACAAAACATCAAGTGGGGTCGAAGTGAGGTCTTACGTACAAAGCTGTAACATTACCTCGCCCAACACACAATACGCCTTCTCAAAAGCACAGCAGCTTTCAGTGTCCTATGCACATCGACCCCCAGATCTCGGGGATACTCCACACTGTCAAGAGTCTTACGATTATTATTACATTCTGTCTTCAAATTTGACCTACCAAAATAAACAACGTCACACTTATTTGCGTTGAACCCATCTGCCACTTCACAGCCCAGTTCTGCATCCTATCGATGTCCTGCTGTAACATCTGACAACCCTCCAGACTATTCACTGCCATATCTGCTTTCCTGCCTGCACTGTACAATGGGCAACCAAGGCAAAATCTTCTCAACTGTTCCTTTGGCCCCAGCCTCTTGAGGCAAAGCTCCACGCACCTACACTCACTGCCGGCCCACTCCCAGCAATGGCCGCTCCGTTTGCCCCTTCTGTACCTTTATTTAATTCACGGTGCTCTGCTCCCGACGCTGATCAGACCTCTGAAATGTCCAGTTCCCCGCGAATCTTTCCTTTTACACTAGTTTCACCGACCTGCGAGTTACCTCTTTGAAGTGCTCTGCTCCCGACGCTGATTGGTCCTCCGGATGGACGGTATCTCGTTCCAAGGGTTGGAATGACTCGTATATTTTGCTCCTCAACCTCCGCCATCACGAAAGGTAATTTACCACGGAACATATCTTTACCTTTCCCCCAAGCAGCAGACTGGATGAGTGTGTCACCGACACATAATGGAATGTTCTGCGAGCGACTGGCGATCTGGAATTTAGTTACCGGAGATCATCCAGATTATGAGAGTCTCACTGTTTGCAGATCGCAGCTTTCGGAGTAACTAAAGCTGAATTCTATATTGTGCTGTCATTTTGCTTGGTTGGTGGTGATTGATCACCTGCGAATGACACGTGGTGACGGCCACCGTAAACCGGAAATACAGCGAGAATGATGCAAAGGAGTTGGATGTTGCTTTCAAAGCCAAGCGAAGGGAGAGAAACGGAGAGGGACAGAGAGAGATCCGGGAGGAGTGTAGCACACCCAGAGCCGGGATGGAAGGAGTTGGAAAGGAGGAGGAGGATGGAAAGTATCCAAATGGAGTTCAGGATGAGATGAATATCAGGAAAGAGGGGAAATAATAGTGAACGAGTCCGAGGAATGTCCAGGGACAAGGGGCGGGAGACGGATGGTACTGAACGGAAGAGGGACAAGTACTTTGGAAACGGGTGAAACATTCAGGGACGCATTCAAAGTGGTGATATGAAATAGGAAGACCGTGATAAAAGTTTACACTTGACATTTCTGTTGGGTTTAGGGACCCACCAGAAGGACCTACAGCCTCTGGGAGGACAGCGTGAATTAGAAATGTACAGAACTGTTAATAATGGTTTATTAACTTCATGTCCTAAGAAAAGATACACATCAGGAATTGCAACACCATCAAGGCGGGGAACTATAAGGAAAAGTTGGACGCTTGAATTGAAAGAGAGATCAGTATCGCCCACAATAAGCGTGTGACAATATAAAGCTGAAATTTCAGTGTTGATGAAACACTGTTGACGCCAAATATCAAAATATATTCAATATTCCTGGATCATTTGTCTATATTGGCGGCTTGTGCTTTGTGTCCTTGGTCGTTCCCCTCGATTTACCGGCATAATTGCCCCCATAAGGTAAACCAACGGGTAATCCGGAATAATCACTTCTCGAGTGGAAGCTGTTCTGGACAATGTTTGGTGAAACAAGTCCTCCTGCGGCAGTTTCTCCAGGGTCACAAAGAAAATATGACGCAACGCACTAGTTCCCACCATGTTCCTCAGCTGAGGTTTCTATGTCACCTGCATCATCTGCAATCACCCGTGTGTAATTCACTCCTGAATGCAGGAAAGCGGTAATCATCATTAGGACCCTCCCCCTCACCAACACCACCACCCACCGCTACCACCCAGACCGTGCTCCCTTCCCGCTGCGGCCATGAGAAGGTACAGGAGTCTGAGGACTCACACCATCAGGTTCAGGAACAGTTATTACCCCGTCACCATCAATGACTTGATCCAAACGGGATAACTTCACTCAAATTCACTTGCCCCATCACTGAAATGTCCCCACAGTCTATGGACTCACTTTCAAGCAAACGTCATCACACGTTTTCTATATTTACTGATTATTTGTTTATTATAACTTACTATTTTTATATTTGCACAGTTTGTTCTTTTTTGCGCGTTGCTTTAATACACCAGTTGGTACAGTCTCTTATTGAGTCTACAATGGTTACTATTCTATTATGCATTTATTGAGTATGCCCGCAGGAAAATGAACACGCTGATACGTATGTACTTAATAATAAATTTACTTCGAACTCTGAAATTTTGAACGTTGAAATTCTGCCTGTCAACCATGATCATTTCACGATTCATTCTCCTCTCTCTCGCCCTCTCTCTCTCTCTCTCTCTCTCTCTCTCTCTCTCTCTCTCTCTCTCTCCTCTCTCTCTCTCTCTCCATGGCATAAAAACGTTTGTGAATCACTGGGTTAGATTGATTTTGCAGTGGGTTAGAATGTCGGCAGAACATCCTGGGCCGAAGGGCCTGTATTGGCCTCTATTCCATGTTCCCAGTTCTAATTCGGAGCAACAGATGGTGGAAATCCTGCATCGTCAGTCTGACAGATTCCGGTTCTGTGATGTTCTCTTCGCTTTACTGTTTATCTGTGACTAAATATCTGAACTCCGTGCCATCTGAGCTTCACCCGTCCTAAACTGGGAATGATGTTTCCATTGTTATCCTGTAAATTTCCATCAATTCTCCCTCAGGCATCTCCACCCCGCTGAACCTGCTCCTTCCACCATCAACCCACAAGCTGGTAATCCAGAGTAACACACACAAAATGCTGGAGGAACTCAGCAGGTCAGACAGCAATGGTGGGATCTGACGTCATTCCTGATGGAGGGTCTCGGCCCGAAACGTCGGCTCCTTGTTCTTCTCCATAGATGCTGCCTGACCCGCTGAGCTCCACCTGAATTTTGTGTGTGTAACTCCAGCGCACTCTGTCGGACATTTTCAAACGTACTTATCAGTGCAAATTAAATCGTCGGGCCGGTTCAATCCCAATGAGAGCTCCCGCTTGGTTTTGGGTAATTACGCTGACACGGACATGAGTGAGAAGATGAAAGCTCTGTAACTGGGTAACTCCAACAATAGCTCTCACAGGGTATTCACTGGTGCTGAGTGAAGTTTTATTTTCATGGCGTTACATTAATTCAAATCAACGTTGTACACCTATATCCCCCCTGGTTAGGCCACACTTGGAAGGTTAAGCATAGTTCTGGTCGTCTCGTTATGGGCAGGACGCGGAGGAGATTTCCCAGGATGCTTTAATTACAGAGCATGCCGTGTGAGGACAGGTTGAGCGAGCTGTGGCTTCTCTCTTTGGAGCGACGGAGGATGAGAGGTGACGGTTTAGAGGTGTACAATGTGAGAAAAGGCCTGGATGGAGTGGATAGCCAGAGACGATCACCCAGGAGGGAAATGGCCAATATGAAGGTCCATCATTTACGGGGATTGGAGGAAGTTATTGCGGGGAGCCAGAGATGAGTTTTATTACACAGAGAATGACGGGTGCGTTGAAGACCCTGCCAGTAATGGTGTCAGATTCTGATACATTAGAAACATTCAGGAGACCCTAAGATAGGGACATGCATGATAGAAAATGGAGGGTAATGTTTGAAAGAAGAGTTAGATTAGTGTAGATTGGACAGCATCGTGGGCCGAAAGGCGTCGATATTCCATGCTCCAAAAGTTGACATGCCCATCAAATCAAACTTTGTCAATGTGAAGCATTGAATATGTGAGGCATGTTGTCAGTTCGCAGAAATGATCTGTGTGAAGCGCTCAGTTTGTTGGGCGGCCTCATGTCATTCTCAACCCCACGAGTTTGGCGTGGAACAGCAACACAGTGTCAGCTGTATTTAAACCCTGCGTTGTCTGAGGAGCGTTTTCATTGACCAGTCCACCTTTACACCAGGGAAGATGTCATTTATAACAAGAGATGAGTTCGAATGTGAGATCATCGGGTTTTATCCTTTTCCGATATCGGGGAGCTGTCGAGTTTATGCCGGGGAATGAACTCCAATCTGCAGTACAAGAGCTCACTTCATTTTACCAGGTCTCCCCGAGTAAAGAGAAAACCCACTACACTCTGTACCCTAAGGGGCCGGTAGCAAGGAGGTAAATATTTCAGAGGGAAAGGGATGGGGATGCCCACCTCCCTTTGGTCCATTACCTCACCTCTGAGACAAAAGCCTCATTACAACACCAAAGAGTTTAATCAGTTCTGTCGGTACTCTGGGGATTTCCAATTAAATATTACAATCTATTTATATGGCAGCTGATATTTCACCCACTGACACAGTGACTATATTCCATCTTCTTAAGCCTGTTATTTATTTTCATGAGCGATCTGAAGAGCCGGTGTCCCGTGGAGACTGACAGGTGTATAAATTTAGGGTTGAGAGAGACTTCCTCCACTGATTTTCCTTCGGACCGACGGCCGGCTGCTGAAATCCTTTGATCAATTCACTCACAAGATGTTGGAAACTTTTTACCGCATCAAGGATACCTACTACCTGGTCATTCTGGCGATCGCTGTGCCCGGTAAGCAAGATTAATGGTGTGTCATGTTTTACCAAAAGTCAAGAACGTTGTGCACAGCGCTACCATTGATGATACTGAAATACTCCTTTTTGGAAGCTGTTTTACTGAAAATTCCTGTAGATGAAATTATGATTCGAATTGGGTGAAATGCCCTACTGTGTGATGGCAATGAAAAGATCAGTGGGTGGGGGGGTGGTATTATTCTCCAGAATAGACAAATCTTCGAATGGATGTTCGTTGTGATGGCAAATACATTGCACCACGTCCCCAGATGAAATTCTGAAACCTAATCAGGTGATGAACTGCTTCCAATTAAAATATTAATTGCGCTTCTCTTCCGATACACGAGACCTGAGTGTTGAACACTTGTAGAAATCTCCTTTCTGGGTCTAGGATTTCAGTATCCATATAACTTTTGTCCTTTCAATTATTCCGTGTTACATCCTACTGTTGAAGGTTCAAAGTTATGATCAGAAATGTTTTTATCACCATATACCACCTTGAGATTCGTTTTCTTGCAGGCTCTTACAGGAATATTAAGAAATGCAGCATAATTCATCAATATCATGGCAGAGTTCTAATTCAATACCTGTTTTCTCTTCTCTGATGCCCAGTGAACATAGTGGCGATTGCAATCCTGTCCCGGGGGAAGTGCGGCCTCTCCCCGTGCACCACACGCTACCTGGTTGCCATGGCAGCGGCGGATCTGACGGCTGTCGTCACTGCATTCTTTACCCGGATCAAGTACTATTCCTCCAGATCCTACCTGGAGACGTACCCCTTGTGTAGCATTATCTTTGTACTGCAATGTGCTTCCAGAGACTGTTCGGTCTGGCTCACCGTCACCTTCACCTTCGATCGGTTTGTCGCCATTTGTTGTCAGAAGTTAAAAGCCAGCTATTGCACAGGAAGGACCGCGGCCTTGGTTCTGGTGATCACCTGCACTATTATGTGTTTAAAAAATATCCCCTTCTATTTTATTCATATCCCAAGAGAGATAATCGATGTTGTTTTATGGTTTTGTAAGCTAAATCCAGCATATTACACTGAAAACCAGTGGGTGAGCTTTGACCAATTCGACAAGAGTTTAACCCCACTGATTCCATTCGCACTAATTCTGATCCTCAACGCCCTGACGGTCCGGCACATTTTAGCGGCCAGTCGGGTTCGTAAGGGACTGAGGGGTCAGAGAAAGGGGGAGAACTGCAGTGACCCGGAAATGGAAAGCAGGCGGCGATCTGCCATCCTCCTCTTCACCATATCCGGCAGCTTTATCATTTTGTGGTTAGCGACTGTTGTCAATTTCTTCAAGTATAACGTCGGAGGGACAGATCCCAATAATTACACCGATTCTGAGTTTATCTTAAAAGCACTTGGATACATGTTACAGAACCTGAGTCTGTGCACGAACACATTTATATATGGAGTAACACAGTCTAAGTTCAGAGAGCAGTTCATAGCCGCAGTTAAATGGCCGGTGATCACAATTGTACGCTTAATCAGGAGACAAAACAACTGACGGCAGCCAGGGTTTATTCTCAATGGCTCCAGACTATGATGTGATATTTCACACCTGATATTGTGATCTCTCACTGAAAATAATTCCGATAGCGGACGAGAATGTTAATTCAACAGAGGCCATACTGTTCGATCGACAATTTCGCTGTTTATGCTTTGGAGCAGTCACATTTCAAGATCCATGATTCAAGTTTAACGATTGAATAATGTCATTCTCTGTAGAGAAGTGTGAGGAGAACAAAGTGTTTGTTGCTTCAGATCTGATGCAGCATAAAACTATAAAATATAAAATACACACCAGGATATCACGATATACCTCTCGGGAATTACTTTCACCGGAGAAAACAGGAATCAGTAACCCATGAAAGCAGATACAATTCTGATCAGGAGTATACACCAGTAAACTTCAATGAGAGAGCGACCCAGAAAAACGGAGACCTCACCACTATTGAGGAAAACGTTAACCAATGGAAGAGTTTGACTCTCCATGGAAGACATCCCCACAGTCTGAGCAGACTAGATGTCGACAAGGAGGCGTCGAACGCCTCGCTCAGGGATGGAGATCTCTTCCCAGAAACAGAAGTGTTCCTTGTAGGAATACAGAGCCAGGTGGTTAACACAGAAAATAATAATAAAAGACCAACAAATACATAATAAAAGACTAACAAATTCAGAGATGATAAATAGATAGAAATCAACATATGCCAAGAAAACTCAGAAACAATCCACCAGGTTACAGGATCCTGTAGCGGATTGAGTTTCTCTGATGACTGACACAGGCACAGTCAATTGGCAAACATCATTCTTCAAATGTTTCTTCAAACTACAAACTCATAAAATAAACCACACCTCAATATAAATACAAGCCTGATGCAGTTATAGAATCAGAATGACACCTCAATATATGATGACCGATCAGTTATTACGGATCAGATTGTCCATAAGAACCGTCTGGATATAATAATCCAGGATAACCAGGCAAGAACCATTTGTTTAATAGATGTAGCCGTTCCAAACACACATAACGTACAGAAATCAATAAGCAAAAAACACCTGAAATATGCTGAATTAAAAGAGGAAATTGAAAGACTTTGGAACATGACCAGGGTATACATTGTCCCAATATTAATATCTACAACTGGTAGCCCGACAAAGTCATTATACGTTGGCATTGTACAATTAGGGAGCCACGATACTGAGCACCACTGGAACGACCGGAAAGTTTGAAGCAATTGGGAAATAGGTCTGCTTGTCTCTTACTGTACCTTAGGTTTAACCAGCCCGAGCTGAGAAAAAAAACAAATGTTAAAAATTATGCAAAA
Organism: Hypanus sabinus; assembly: GCF_030144855.1. NCBI lineage: Eukaryota > Metazoa > Chordata > Chondrichthyes > Myliobatiformes > Dasyatidae > Hypanus > Hypanus sabinus. Next base: position 257,431 of record NW_026779700.1, read on the forward strand.
ACATATAAATAATTAAAATGGCTTAAATAGCAAGATTGTCTTTTTTAACCGTTACATGACGCCGTGCTGTGAATGAGGGGAAATGATACAGCAGTGGTAGTGTTAGTGAGTGGAGGTGTTGATCACTCACACTGCTCGGGGAAAGTAACTGTTCTTGTCTCTCACGGTCTTGCCCTGGATATCACGATGTACCCTGCCTGATGGGATTGGAGTCTACTCGCAGGGTGTGTTCATTATGTTATTCATATGTGTTCATTATGCACCTTTCTCCATACATGTCATTGATGGGTGTAGCCTGGTTGACTACACGTTGGGGAGTTTTGACTACCCGTCACTGACCCTTCTTGTCCGCTGTCGGACAGTTTCCAGATCGTACAGTGACGCAGCTTGTTCGGATTTTCTCTACTGCGCAGCTGCGGAATGACGTCAGCATGATGTGCGAAGCCCAGCTCGCTTCATCCTCCTCAGAAGGTGGGGGTGTCGGTGAGATTCCCTGACTGTGTCGGATGTGTTCCGGGACCATAAGAGCGGACAGGCTTTCTCCAGACTGTTTCTGTAATGAGTTTTATACTTCCTTTACTGCTGCTCAGTGATGGACTGGGAGGGGCTTACAGCGATAATACGTACAAAATCCCCAATTTGTCCCACTCAGAGCTCCGTCAAATGGTCCACGTTTCAGACTTTTGCAATATCTGAAGACCTAATTACTCTTCTGTGATAATGTTATTTGTTTCCTTTGGAATATTTCTTATTTCTTCACACATAAGAATAGAGAGAAATTACGGACCGTAGCAAACTTTTCCTCTCTGCCGAAAATGTATAATTTCGTTAATATCTGCGTAAGTTCTAAATCCCTGAGTACCATCATAATAATTTCTGTATCCATCTTATTGCAATTGATGGTTAATTGTACTGAGAAACCAACTGGATCATCCATGAAGTTTAACTAATTATCCTGTCCACATCAGGTTGTCATATTTGCCCCGGAACATTTCTGGATTGTTTCCGTAATTGAATACATCACTCTTCGTCTGTACAGCCATCAAATAGAACTTCGGGACGCCACCACGGTCTCTCTGAGCAAAGTAAAAGTTGCTTCCCTGACCCTAGTTTTATCATTGTGGGTGTTATCGGCAATTTGATCGCCCAGCCACATTTACGCACTCTCGCACAATCAGACACAAAGCCACGTACAAGGTTATAACAAAAGGAAAAACACAAAGCTACACATGCAGAACCGCGGACAGACTCACATAACGTACATAGACAAACACACAGTCACATAGACACATACAATGTCACACACATGATCAAATACATACAAATGAGTACAGATTTCCAAAAGACACACGGACACCGAGACACTGAGACGCTGAGGCATACAAGCGGTCAGACACGCATATGCACACTCCGACACTCAGGCACAAGGAAATATAGGCACAGGGGTGCACACAGAGGGACTCGTGCGGACTCACACAAATCTACAGTCAGAGAATGGCCTGAAACCCCTTGTCGGATTCTCCTTTGGGACAAATTGCCCGCGGAAATGTTGTGCCCTCTTCAATAGACACGTTTATAAGAACTGTGGAAAGTACTTATGTGTTCCAAAGATTCTGTAAAATATACTTAACTTGTGGTTTCCAAATCTCATAGAAAACTGCATTCACCTGTAAGGATCAAAGGCATCCATTGCACAGAAATATCTCCGTAAAACGACACTGGCCTTAAACAGTAAAATATCTGATGCGCCTGATCAATAAAGTATCAGAATCAGCTTTCACATCACTGGCAACGTGTCCTGAAATGTGTTGTTTTGCCGCAGCAGGGCATTGCGATCCGTAATAATAATAAATTTCATATTGCAATGAGAAATACATTTATAATCAAATTAAATAAATAATGCAAAACGAGTAAAGCAGAGTGAGGTAGTGTACATGAGTTCATTGTCCATTCGGAAATTTGATGGCGGAGGGGCAGAATCTGTTCTGGAACCCTAGACTGTGTGTCTTCAGACTCCTGTCCCTCCCCCTTGATGGTAACAATGGGAACACGGCCTGTCCCGAGTGATCGGGGTCCGTCATGATAGATGCCGCCTGTTTGAGGCATCGCCTTTGGAAAATGTTCTTGATGCCGGGGAGACCAGTCCCCATTATGGAGCTGTCTGAGTTTACTACTTTCTGAGTCTTTTTTCCGAACCTGTCAGTCTCCCGCCCGCACGAGACGCTGATGCAAAGAGCTAGAATGGTCTCCCTGACACATCTGTAGAAATTTACTGGAGTCTTTGCTGACACACCAAGACTCCTCACACTCCGAATGAAGTCCAGCCGCTGCTGTGCCCTCTTTGTAATTGCGTTTATATGTTGGGCCCAGGACAGACCTTCAGAGATGCTGCCGGGCAGGATCTGGAAACTGCTCAGGCTTTCCACTGCTGATCCCCGATGAGGACTCGTGTGTGTTCCCTCCACTTCCCGAGATCCACAGACAATTCCCTGCTCTTCCTGACGCTGAGTGCAAGGCTGCTGTTGCATCACCGCTCAACCAGCTGATCTCTCTCTCTCCTGTCCCCTCCCCTTCACCATCGGAAATTCTCCCAACAACAACTGAGATATCCTCAAATGCATACATGGTGTTTGAGCTGCGTCAATCCACACCGTCGAGGGTTTGGAGAGAGAGGAGCGGTGAGCTAAGTGCGCATGCTCAAGGTGCCCCAGTGTGGATTGTCAGCGATGAGGAGACAGAAACATAGAAAACCTACAGCACAATACAGGCCTTTCGGCCACAAAGTTGTGTCGGACATGTCCCCACCTTAGAAATGACTAAGCGTACCCATAGTCCTCTATTTATCTAAACTCCATGTACCTATCCAAAAGTCTCTTAAAAGACCCTGTCGTATCCGCCCGCACCACCGTTCCCGGCAGTCCACTCCACACACTCAACACTGAGTTAATATCTGACCCCTGACATCTCCTCTGCACCTACTCCACAGTACCTTAAACCTGTGTCCACTTGTGGCAACCATTTCAGCCCTGGGAAAAAGCCTCTGACTATCCACACGACCAATGCCTCTCATAAACTTATATACTATCAGGTCACCTCTCATCCTCCGTCGCTCCAAGGAGAAAAGGCCGAGTTCACTCAACCTATTCTCATAAGGCATGCTCCCCAATCCAGGCAACATCCTTGTAAATCTTCTCTGCACCATTTCTATGGCTTCCACATCGTTCCTGTAGTGAAGCGACCAGAACTAAGCACAGTACTCCGTGGATCTGATCAAGGGTCCTATATAGCTGCAACATTACCTCTCGGCTACTAAATTCAATTCCACGATTGATGATGGCCAATACACCGTGCGCTCTTAACCAGAGTCAACCTGCGCAGCTGCTTTGAGCGTCCAATGGACTCGGACCCGAAGATCCACCCGATGCTCCACACTGCCAAGAGTCTCACCGTTAATACTATATTCTGTCATCATATTTGACCAACCGAAATGAGCCACTTCACACTTATCTGGTTTGAGCTCCATCTGCCACTTCTCAGCTCAGTTTTGCATCCTATCAATGTCCCGCTGTAAACTCCGACAGCCCTCCACACTATCCACAACATCCCCAACCTTTGTGTCATCAGCAAACTTACTAACCCATCCTCCCACTTCCCCAACCACGTCACTTATAAAAAATCATGAAGGGTAAGGGTCCCGGAACAGATCCCTGAGGCACTCCACCAGTGACAGACCATGCAGAATATGACCCGTCTACAATCACTCTTTGCCTTCTTGTGGGCAAGCCAGTTCTGGATCATCAAAGCAATGTTCCCTTGGATCCCATGCCTTCTTACTTTCTCATTAACCCTGCACAGGGTACCTTCTCAAATGTTTTGCTGAAACACATTTACATTACACCTGTCTTTATGGGGGCATTGAGACTGGATCCAACTGCAAGACACAGACACTGAACTACCAGGAACAGGACCAGGTGTGAGAAGGAAGCAAGGAAAATGGGGAAGAAAGAACACTGGACATGTCACCGGCCCCGGACGAGACAAGGATTCCGGGAGACAAGGAATCCGGACAAGGATTATACGTCTTGAGCCAGAGACTGGACAAGGACCCAGAACCTGGGCCTTGACTCGGACTCGGACCCCAGAACTAGGATTCTGGCAGGGCTCCAGAGGCAGAGGTGAGGCGAAGCAAGGCGAAGCAGGGCTCCAGGCAGAGGCGAGGCGAAGCAGGGCTCCAGAGGCAGAGGCGAGGCGAAGTAAGGCGAAGCAGGGCTCCAGGCAGAGGCGAGGCGAAGCAGGGCTCCAGAGGCAGAGGCGAGGCGAAGTAAGGCGAAGCAGGGCTCCAGAGGCAGGGGTGAGGCGAAGCAAGGCGAAGCAGGGCTCCAGAGGCAGAGGCGAGGCGAAGCAAGGCGAAGCAGGGCTCTAGGCAGAGGCAAGGCGAGGCGAAAAAGACGGACTTATTTTGTAGACACGTGGATGCAGGAGCGAAGGATTACGTTGACGTTAGATTACTCTAGACCGTCGGCACAATATCCTGGATTGAAGGGCGTGTGCTGTGCTGTAATGTTCTATGGGCAGCAATTATTCTGAATGACACCCGAGAGAATGGGCAGAAGAGGTCCACATGATTTCCAATATCAAGCAGCGGCAGGCGAACGGGAAGTTCAAAACAGTAAACAAATGAAATTTACATCAATGTAAAAACGATACGGAGGGAATTAACAGCCACTGCTTACTGTCGTGGGGGAAAGGAGAATTATCCTGGAGAAAATAAGGATAATGTATCTTTCCTTTATCTGCCAAATTGGCAGGATTTTGTGGTTCCACGTGGGCTGAAAGTGAAACACAACTTGTTACCTCAGAACCGAGAGATAGGGACACGTTTTACACCAGTAACAGTGAATAAGCGGGAAATCAATTTCCAAACACGCCTCGGACGAGGAGCGAATCAGGTAAGCAGTGTTCAGTTTATTCCGGAGGTTCAGTTACAGCGCGGAGTCGATATCAGCGCAAGAGCTCAATTGTAATATCTGAGAGCAGTTTGGGTAGGTGTGGAAGCGATAGGGATGGGTTTGGAAGAATATGTTTCGTTGCAGGTCGATGAGTCTGGGTTTAAGATCATGTCAGCATAGACTAAATGGAGAGAAAACCTGCAGATAATTCTGGAAGACACCGAAATACCACAGGTGGAAATGTGCATTTCTGTTCCGACATAAAACCCATAAAATTGTCAGGAAAGACCGAGAAAACAGTTAAAAAGCAATCTCAACACTGACTAAATCATAACAACAATGGAAGTGATGGGGAAATTTTGGTACGGGTCCCTGACAGCGCCAGAGAACTAGTTTTAGTCCTAATCTCGGTGACTTTCTCTCCGGAGTTTACGCGTTAACATTCAGACTACACGGGTTCATCCTGGGTTCCAGGGTTTAATCAGACATCAGAAAGTCATTCGTGGTGCTGCTTGGTCAATTGGCCGCTGCACATTACTTCTATTGTACGTGTGAATGGTGGAATCTGCACGGAACGGAACAAATGTGGACAGAACAAGAGATCGATATTGTGTTAGTATAAATGGTGTCTGATAGTCGGTGGAGCCTCGATAGTGTGATAGTGCCTGCTATCATGTCGCAAATTTCGATGATTCAGTGGCTCTGAGAGACAGAATGTCATGGCGAAGCATTTTGACTGAGAGATCTACAATGTCTGATGCATCTGATGTCAGGTTTCAGGCTCCGCTCTCTAAATAAAAACCGTGAATATCTTGGAAATGTGCGAAAGATGTCGACTGGAATAATTTCCGAGAAGGAGATGAGATGCGTGGAGAGCCAGGAGTGGCGGGCGTCACCTGTGCAATAGAGCCGGTCTGAGGGGAATCCAATGATTAAACAAAATATACACAGAGGAAATTTACCAATGGCAGGAACGTCACGAACCGGGACCCAGAATAGAAACATGACCAGCAAAGCAAAGACTGAAGTTACAAAAGGGAAATAAGTTACTCTGGTATGATTGTCTGAAAGGTCCCATTCTGCTCCCGTGTCGAATGCTTTTATGGTCATATGGTTCTGCCGTTCTCTGCATGAGATCTCTCACTTTACACCCATCCTGTTAAAATCCATGTTCTCTCACATTAAACCTCTGTTGAATAGTTCAGAACTCGCCTGTCTCGGGAGGAACGTGCTTCTGTCTACGTACCATCTCCATGAAGGTCGTAATCTTATAAAACTCAATAGACAATAGAACACAGATCAATACACCAGAGCGACAGGCTCCTCAACCGACGACGATTCGCCAAGCAAATACACGCAATTATTCTCCCCTTGTCCCCTTGGTGTGAATAAAGCCAGTTTCCTCCATTCCTGTCGGCTTTCCGACAGGCTAACACCCGAAGTAAAATTATGTTGATGAGAATTCCTTCACTTGCGGTCACACCATTGAGTTGCGCGCACGGGTCAATGCAGAGGTGGGACCGCAAATAAAAATTAAGGAATATCTGGCGCAAAATTGAATTAATTTCAGAACATTAACAATCGACAAACAGATAACAGTATTTCAGAAAATGTAATAGTAACGTAACAGACCAACGAGTATTGGGAAAAGTTGCTGAAACGATTATATTGACTATTGACACAATAAAAAACAATTGCCCTCTTGAAAACATGAGCCGCGATTCAGTCTCAGTAAATCCAGAGCGATCGATACTGTGGATTTCAAAGAGAAGAGAGTAAACTCTTAAGAACAAGTTGGATGAACTCAGCAGGTCGGGCAGCATCCGGTGAAAGGAGCAGTCAACGCTTCGGGCGTTATTTCTGGAAGTTGTGACAGTCAGGCGCATATTAGTGGACAGTCACGTGTGTAATGGAGTTGTGGGGAGAACAAGGTCGGAAACCCGAGTGACCCGGAGAGGGGAAGCAGACGGAAGTCTGTGATTTTATTGATCAGCCATTTCTGTCAGTTTTACCACATTCTGCGCGGCGTCCGGCATGTACCCTGTGTTTATTATATTGCAGGAGAGTATCCAGACGGAGGTAAAGATTGCTCTGGATTTACTGAGAGTGAATATTTCTCATATATGGCCCATAATATAAGCTCGTGCACAAGGACTCTTCATTCATGTCTGACACATTCCGTGTTCAGGGATCAATTCCGGGACTTTATTCCGGGTTTTCCAACCTGGGCCCACGGTCCCCTTGCTCACTGGTTTCAGTTCATGACATCTTTTCTAGCCCAACTGTGCGTAGAAGCTCAGGGTGAGTTGGAAAATTCTGACCCCCTACTGTTACACTATTTCAGGTGACTTATTTTATTCTGTTTTACTTCTCTCCTAATATTTGTTTATCTGTGCACTTGTAATGCTACTGTGACACGGTCATTTCCTTTGGGAACAATTAAGTATCTGTCCTCTATCTGTCTAATGTCGGACTGCTCTGACATGGAGGTAAATTTCTGTCTATCTAACTTCCCTGTACATTGCATGCATCTACTAGGTCTGTATTCAGCAGGGAATGTTCCCAGTAGGACAAGCCCCGTCTCTGTTATCGCTCCTCATCAAGGATCACACCATCCCAAACAATATCCCGGTGAATCTCACCGAGATTGCCTTCGGTGGAGAAGCTTGCTCAGATTGGGGATTTCCATCGTGTCCAGGAACAAAAAGAGAAAACAGACACCTGTCCGGCCTCTGGCATTCAGATCAGTCTGTAGAGTGACACTACACCGGAAGATGACGGAGACTGAACAATTAAAAATGAGAAGCAAAAATCTTCCTGAGTATCAGTGACAGGGTGAGATACTAAACCACTGCAATATGGTTAATTGATCTGCTGGTAGTGTAGCAGCGAGCAATCACTGACAGCTCTGCGAACTGGAGTTGATCCGGACCGATGACGGGGGCAGGAAGACCTGGCGATCCGCTACCGTTCCGGTTTCCATCAAAATCCTGAATATGAGCAGGTTGGTGGTTCATTGGACACTGAAACATCATCTCCTTTAGCGCGTAGAAAGAGGATCTAGAATGAGAAGCTAAAACTGACCAACCCATTATTGAGGTAGGAGGAGTCAATTTTAGAAAACCTAGCACATTTATTTTTCAACATAGTCCCCTCCTTCATTTACACACTTACTCCAGAGGGCGTGGACCATACGGATCTTGGACCTCAAGAAAGTGTCCACAGATTGGTGACTGATACTTTCGTAGCCTAAGGTAAAAGGAGAAGAGTTATACAGCTCTCGTTACATCCACATGCAGGCCCACTATCTGAGAGACTATGCAGAAAGTTTGAAGTTAATAACTCATCTCCTTCTACCTAGGCCACGAACCTATCAATCACCCCTCGTATACATACAGAAAGATGCCAGTAAAAAGGCCAGCAATAAAGGATCACACCCGCCCTTTCCATTGACTGTTCGTTCCACTCCCATTAGGGAACAGGTTACACAGCATCCACCCCAGGGCCACCATCAACCTTGGAACACCGCTGCATACACATCACGCCGTGACACTTTATGTATAAACAATCCGTCTCTCTACATGACAGTCACACATCATTGTGTTTTAAAGGTATGTTTTTATTGGTTGTGTTTTTGTTTGGTTAATTCTCTTCACAATGTTTATTGTGTATTTTCTCATGCTGCATCGAATCCGGAGTAACATTCATTACGTTCCGCTTACACTCGGGCACTGACGAATAACAACAAACCATCATGAAGCGTGAATCTTGAATATCTGAATAAAATTCTGCAAAATAAATCCCGCGATTTACCATTACATCTAACGTCTCTTTCTCTGCCAAACTCCCACCTGTCGTTGCCATTGTTTACATCCATGTGTAACTTATTCGGGTATTAGATAGTACATTCATGGTCGGGAGATATTGAAAGCGGCCGTAGCCGGGGTCATTTCTTTAGTTTGTGAATGAATCGCAGCAGTGACGTCACAGGGTATTTCACTGCGCTGATAAACTGTTCTCTGAACTTGGCCTGAGTCACCCCATAAATAAATGTGTTTGTGCAACAGCTTAAATTCTGCAACATGTAGCCGAACTGCTGAAGGATATATTGGGAATCGGTGTAATTGTTGGCATTTGTTCGGTAAATGTGATAATACAGGAAGTTTACTACAGTGGGTGACCACAGTAGAATGAAGCTGCCGGATATGGAGAAGAGTAAGATCACCGACCTCCTCCTGCTCTCCATCTCCGGGTCACTCCGATTGTCTCCCTTGCTCTGACCCCTTAATGCCTTGCGCACTCGACTGGCCAACAGGATGTGTCTGACTGCAAGAAAGTTGAGAAGCAGGATTAAAGCAAGGGGGACCTACGGAGTTAAAATCCTACACAAAGTATTAAATGACACCCACCCGTGCTCAGTATAATAACGCACTAAATTTGCAGAACCAAAAAACATTATTAATCAGTGTCCCTTGCTTATGTATAAAATAGAAAGGAACGATGTTTTATCCACCTATGTAAACTACTTTCCCGTAACTATAACTATTCCCTACTACACGGGCCATAACCCGACTTTTTAACGCCCACCTCTCTAAATGTCTTTTAAACGTCGCAGTTACAGAAACCACTACCACACTGTTCCAAAAACCCACCACACTGTGTAAAGAAAACTTAACTCTGACATCTCCCCTAAACTCTCCTCCACTCTCCTTGCCGCTACCTGCAAGGAGTTTGTGCATTCTCCCCGTTTCCGCATGGATAATCTGATCGACTATTTTAGTTAGACCTCCCCCACCTCCTCTTATTATTATCTCTTCCTGTCACTGCACTCAGCATTTTAAACCGCATTTTATAATATTTATATTAGCAATGCATTTTATTCCATATCCGTACTTTAACCTCTAACTTTATTTTAAACATTCTTTATTCTTCATCATTGCTGAATGCTGGGTTAATTTTTTTCACGTGTTTCTCTAGTTGACAAGCACACCACAGCGAATTCTCAATACAGTAACGTGAACAAGTATTTGTCACATATAAATAGCTCCGGAGCCTAAGATTTTTGCGCAGTTCTCCAGTAACTTTACTTATTGCACTTCACTGCTGCTGCCAAAAAACAAATTTAATGACATACGTGAGTGATGACAAACCTGATTCTGATATGGGTCTCTCTTGTGGACTGAGAGCGGGAAGGGGGCAGGGAGAGTTTAATCACGTTTGGGAAAGGGAGAAGGGAGAGGTGAGGGAGCGGGAAGCACCTGTGATTCATTTTATGATGATCAATAAATCAATTGTTTGCAATAAAATGACCTGCCTGGAGTCTCAGTGCTGGGTGTCTCTGCACCCACGCCACACCCACCCGCCCCTAGCACTCCTTCTCTGCTAACTTTTCCACGCTTCCTCCCGCGGCAGTCTACCCTCGCCATTCCCAAGTTCCTTCATTTTCAATCCTTCTATTCCCTATCATAGGTTCTGCCTGACCCCTCCATTATTTGCCACAAGTACAGCTACATCCCCGCTCTCAGCGATAACCTAACATCCTTCTGGAGTTTTGAGAAATTTATACGTTTAATATCACGTTTGTTTCCACTGATATTGAGGTAGTCATTCTGGGCTGGAAACAGTTAAATGAGTGTGTTTGTTCAGTGACTGTAATTAATGACGGTCTCACTGGAAACCGCTGACGTTTGGGGACTTTTCCTTCCCTCCGGTTCATCAGCAAATATGGCTCTTCCTACAAATCTGTGAGAGCATTTCAATCGGCACTGACGGGACAACGGCGCCGCCCTGAGGCAGAGTGTGGCATTACAAGTGAAAATGTATAGCTCGGTTTTGCATTCTCTCTGCTGTTGTGGTGCTTGTTGTATCAATGGTATAAACCATATGCATATGCTCCTTGTGTACACTCAAACTGAGATGTAGCTGTTTAGTTTTGCCCTGAACGCAATATTGACTCCTCAAGACATATTGCTTTATGCTGATGTTCTGAGTAAGATACTTCACATTCTACTTTCAAGAGACGCACAATCTCACTTTTATCGCAACTCCCAACTGTACTGATGTCAGCTTCACTTCCATCTCTATTGACTGATTTACTTATTCAGAGATACAGCACAGTAACAGCCAATGAGCTCGCACCGCCCAATTGCACCCATGTGACCAGTTACCCTACTGACCCGCACGTCTCCGGGATGTGGGAGGAAACCGGGACACCTTGAGGAAACCCACGTTGGGAACGTACAAACTTACAGACCGCGGAACTGAACCCGGGTCGCTGGCGCTGTGAAACGTTACACTAACTGCTATGTACCGTGCCAACACCAAGGGCCGTCAGTGATTTTCACCGGTTACCACGTGAGAGGGATTGGTTAGCCTGAGGTGGATAAAATCCCCGGGACCACGGCAAGCTTACCTTCGGACCCTGTGGAAAAGTAAGGAAGAAATCGAGTAAACCCTTGCAGAAATTGTATCTTCGTCTTGTAATGCCCTGGTTACCGACCTGTTTAATTGTATTTCTACAGTGTTGCAGCGGACGGGGTATTTGAGGAATAGAATCTACAAGCATTTGGATAGAGAAATAAAACTTATCAGATGGTTTTCCCCCTGGGAAATCGTGTCAGAAAAAAAAAAACTATTGGAATATTTTTTTGATCAAGGGGATATGAGGATAGAGGAAATCCCAGATAGAAGGCTCGAGTGGGAGGTAGGATCGGATGGGATGGATTGATGGATGCATAACTGGCTCGGTGCTCGGACACAAAGGGTGAAGGTTGAGTGTGTTTTTCTCGGACTGGAGGCCCAGGACTAGTTGTGAGCCATAGGGATGGACGTCGTGAACTTCGCTCTTCATTATTTATTATTTTGAAGAATGTAAACAACGTGGTTGGTGGAAGTTCTCACGTGATACTAAATCAGGTAGTATTGTAAACACAAGAGACTCTATAGATTCTGGTAATCCAGAGCAACACACACAAAATGCTGGAGGAACTCAGCAGGTCAAGCTCCATCTATGGAAATGAATATACAGCCGATATTTTGAGCCAAGACCCTTTTTTAGAACTGGGAATCAAAGGGGATAATGCCAGAATAAGAAGGTGGGGGAAGGGAAGGAGAACTAGCTGGAAGATGATAGGTGAAGCCAAGTGGATGGGAAAGGTAAAGGGCTGGAGAAGGAGGAACCTGTACATGGAGGGCGGGCTGTACCTAATCTGGAGAGAACCGATATCCTCGCAGGGAGATTCGCTGGTGCTACTCGGGAGGGGTGGAGCTAACCGGGTGGTGGTGGGGAAAGATGATGACATCACAACGGCAGTGAAGACGGAGGAAAGCTTCAGCCGTGAAGAGATCCCAGTCCCCTTGCATTCAGAGCCACTGGATCTGACCGCGATCTGTCACGGGCCGTGCATCAACCTCCCCACGTTGAACAAAGTCACGCAGAAGCATTCTCCATTAAGGGAATCGGCCCTAATGTCCCGGTTATGTAGGTCCCAGATCGGCCTCAATAGCCAACTGAGGACCCACCGATAGACAACCTCTTCAGAGAACATCATACCCGACTCGTGGTTAGTGAGAGGTGATAGTGGATGAGTGGTGGAAACTGATCAAGGCTTGAGGGAAATTCAGTGGCTTTGTCAGGTCTGTCTGAAAGAAAGAAGAAACGGGGACAGGTGAGCAAACAGCGGGACTAATATACAGGAAGGTGTTTATTTCAATGTAAGGAGTATTACCGGTAAGCCAGGTATGAAACTCTCACCTATTTCCTTGAGGGTGTGAGGAGAGAGAGGAGAGGGAAGGTAAGAGTACTTTGCTCTCAGGTAGTTCCCCCTCACCAGTGTACCTGGGGGAACTGGGATTGGTGAAGCTGAGGGTGTGGGGAGAGAGAGGAGAGAAGAGGTGAGGGGGTTATACTCGCAAATTTCAGTTCTATCTATTCACAGGTGTCCCTGGGAGGACTTTGTTGTGTGAGGGTGTGGGGAGAGAGAGGAAAGGGGAGGGGAGGGGGTTTCACTCAGGTAGTTGAGTTCTGTCCACTCACCGATGTCCTTGAGGGGACTGGGAATTGTGAAGGTGAGGGTGTGGTGGAGGGCTAAAGCTGTGAGAGTAATGGGATGGGGTTGCGGTTCAGGGTGTTCACAGCCTATGGGAATACGGACAGGAGGGAATTGGGGAGGAGGGGGTTTGTCAGTGGGGAGAAGAGAGGGCAGAAGACCGTTTGGAGGGTTTACAGAGGGATGAGGTCCGGGCTCCATACTGATGGGCTCCCATTACTTCCCTGCCCTAGACCCTCAGAACCCACCCAACTCCAGGGCCCCACCCACCGACCTCTCCTCTTTCTCACTTCCCTCCGCCATCTCCCTTCCACCGTCACAGAACTGTGGTGAAACAAGGGCAGGACTGGTAGTTCAAGATATGGGGATTCAGATGTTTCATTCGCTTTAGAAAGGGATGCACAAAGTAAAGACGGGGTTGAGAAATGTCTAAATGTTTTTTCAACATTCCTGTCGTATTTGATCCCCCCCTTCCTGTCAGTGTGTTCCAGGTTGCTGTCATTCTCTTTGTCAAAGAACTTGCCCCGAAAATGTCCCATTAAATTTCCTACTCTCCTCTTAAATCTTTGCCCTGTGGTGTTTAACATTTCTACAGTAGGAGAGAAACTTTGACCATCTACCCTATCTCTGCCGGTCATTATTTTACAGACTTCTATCAGATCTCTCCAGGGAGAGATCTCCCTGGAGCTTAAGCTATATTGAGCTTACAGAATCAACGCAGAGCTACTGAGATGGATTCGAAATTGACAGAGGCAGGAAGCAGGTGGTGTTGGTTCAAGTTTGTTTCTCTGAATGGAGACTGGTCACTAGGTGTGTGCCGCAGGGATCAGTGTCCAGACCCTTGTTAATTGTAATTTCTGAAAACGATTTGGATACAAATGCAGAAGGCTGGACCTGTAACAGGACACACCCAACAGCGCCAACCTCCGGAGTTTCGACTCTCTAACTCTCCGCAGTACGAATGGCTGGTGATGTTACCCGAAACATGTCTAAAAAGGCTGGTGACGCAGATAGCAAAGACAAGGGCTCAACTCATGAGAATTTGTCAGAGACGTTTCTACCTTCCCTGTTACATCAGGATTTGGGCAGTAAGGAGGATCAGAAAGGGTTGTCCTTGTCCAGGGATGAATTGATAGCGGAACAAAGTCGAGATTCTGAAATCGCTGCGTTAAAGCAGACAGCTCTCACAGAAGAGGACGTTCCGAGAGAGTCAGTGGGATATTTATGTTAAGGATGGGGTGTTAATGAGGAAGTGGAGACCACCTCCTGTGCCTGCAAGTGAGGATTGGGACATTGAAAATCAAGTGCTGGTCCCGAAAGTTTACAGGACTGAGATGTTTAACATGGCTCATAGTATGCCTTTAGGTGCACACTTTGGAGTGAGAAAGACAATGAACAGGATTTTGAGGGAATTCTACGGGCCTAATTTAAGGAAGGATGTTGTGAACTTTTGCAGGAATTCCTATAACTGTCATGTTGCGGGAAAACCTAATCAGGTGATCCCACCGGCACCACTTAGACCAATACCTGCTTTTGGTGAAACTTTTTCTGGGATCATGAGTATTTGTTAACAATCATGTGTGTTGCGTCTAGATTCCCTGAAGCGGTGCCTCTCAGAAACATCAGGGCCAAGACTGTGGTAAAAATACTTATTACATTTTTCACACTGGGGTAGGTCTATCTAAAGAAGACCAATCTGACGAGGGTTGTAACTTTACATCGAGAACATTCCAGGGGATAGCTGATGAGTTGAGAACTAAGCACATTGTGTCATTTTCATATCACCCTGAGACCCAGGGGTCTTTGAAACGGTTTCACTCCACTCTTAAGATGATGATTAAAACGTACTGTGAGGAAACTGGAAGAAACTGGGATGAAGGGGTTCCCCTACTCCTATTTGCTGTTAGAGATTCGATTTAAGAGTCTTTGGGGTTCAGCCCGTTTGAACTTGTTTTGGTCACAAAGCTTGGAGCCATTTGACCCTACTCAGAGAGCAATGGTCAGATCAGGAAGTGTGCAAAAGCGTGCTTAGTTATCTTTTGGAATTCAGAGAATGACTTAACAAGGCTTGTGAACTTGCGAAGCAGAATTTAAGGCACTCTCAGATAAACACGAAGCAGTGGTATGACAGAAAAGCGAGGGAGCAGAGGTACCGTGTTGGAGATAAGGTCTTGGTGCTGTTCCCCCTCCATACCAACCCTCTTAAGGTGAGATTTAGTGGACCATACGAAATAATTAAGAAAATTGATTCTTTGGATTATGTTATTAGAACGCATGACCAACGGAAAGCAACACAGGTCGTGCACGTAAATATGATCCAGCGTTACCATGGCCCCGAACCTGCACCTGCAAGTACTGCAATGACAACGGAAGAGATTGTGGCGCCTGATACTGGGATACCAGATCATTTTAATAAGCACAATGTAGTCGCCACAAGACTCGGGAGTCCTGATGTTTTGAAAAATATTGATGGAAACATTCGACATTTGCAGTCAAGGCAGCAAAAACAACTGAAGAGCTTAATTAACAAGTACAGAGATTTATTCCCTGACATTCCAAGACCGTGCACAGCTGCGGTGCATGACGGCATTGTCGATAGGGTCGATCCCATTTGGCAGCACCCTGACAGAATGAACCAAGACAAAAATAAAATGGTTGAACAAGAAATTGAACACATGCTAAAAGCCGGCATAATTAGGCCATCCACCTCAGACTGGGCGTCGCCCTAAGCCGGACGGGAGCATGAGAATCTGCACTGACTACAGGAAATTAATGCAGTAACTAAGACAGATGCTTATCCCATCCCAAGAGTGGATTACTGTATTGACAGAGTGAGGAGGGCTAAATACCTGACAAATATTGACCTGTTGAAATTTTACTGGTGTGTTCCTTTGACAGGAAGGGCTAAAGAAATATCTGCATTAGTGACACCATCTGAACTGTATGGGTACAATGTTTTGCCCTTTGGGATGAAAAATACACCAGGGACGTTCCAAAGGATGATGAATGGTGTGAGTAAAAGTTTAGAACATACTGGGGGTTACCTTGATGATTTGTTTGTATGGAATGACACTTAGGAAGAGCAGTAGAGAAACTGTTTCAAAGGCTGTCCAAGGCAGATCTCACTGTAAACCTTGCTCAAAGTGAATTTGGCCACGCCACTGTCACGTACCTTGGCTATGTAGTTGGCCATGGCCAACTGACACCTGCGCAGGCCAAGGTTCAGGCTATTGCTGAGGTTCCCGTTCTGACCGGCAAGAAAGTGTTAAGAAGGTTTTTAGGAATGGTTGGGTATAACAAAGTTTTGTAAGAACTTCGCAGACATCGCTCTCCCCCTAACGGAACTCCCAGGGAAGAGTGAAAGATTTGTGTGGACTGACCTTTGTCAGGAGGCTGTTGACCGCCTGAAAACCAGCCTGTGTTATTACCCTCTGCTCAAAGCACCTGATTTCAATAAAACATTTTCAACCGCGGTAAACGCTGGTGATGAAGCAGCTGGGGCAGTATTGTTGCAAGGGGATTTAATGTCCATCAGAAAAATCACTCCACTGTTGAAATAGACTTGCTAGCACTCATTTTATCATTGCAGTATTTCGATGTCTACGTATGTCCTGTGCAGAAACAGCTTGTCGTTTACACGGACCATAATTCATTAGTGTTCCTGAATAAAATGAAGGATAAGAACACAAGGTTACTTAACTGGAGTCTGATCGTGCAAGAGTATGTCATGGAAATAAAACATGTGAAAGGTACTGACAATGTTATAGCAGACTTTTTGTCTAGATGTTAAGTTTGAGTTTGTATTGCTTTGCTATGTTACCTGACAATTACACATGTATTGCTTTAAGCTGTATAATCGATAGATAAGACAAAAAAAATGTTGTTTCATCGAAGATTTTCTTAAAAGGAAGGAGGTGTGACGACATCTGAAGGATTATTCTAAGTGGACTGTGCCTTTAAAAAGAGAGAGGGAGCGAAGAGCTTGTATGCTATTACAGGGAGAGAGGGAGGGCAACGAATAGTCTGTGAGTTGCCTTGGAAACTGAAAGGCGGAAGTATAATATGGACAGTTCTTGTTCAGCACTTGTGAGATATATACAAGGTCAGTTGGCTTTGTAATCAGACACACCAGACATCAAGGAAAACACTGGTTGAGCTTTGTGTGCCCATGAAAAGGGTGGAGTTTTTTCTCATAGTGTGGACAAGTGGGTGACCGGTGGAACGCTATCAGTGTGTTTTACCCTTGCTTGGGTTGATAGCGGGACCACGTGAAAAGGGCATCCTCCTTTTGTGCTCACGGTGGGTGACTGTAAATTTCGGAAGATTCAACCAGGAGGACAACGTGGAAGATCGACGACATCGGCACTGAGAAGACAAATGAACTCCCCTCTCTCTCCAACTCTACTTAAATCAAATTCCAGAACTGTATCCCATACCACCGTAAGACTGTATCATCTGATCACCTGAGCTGGAAGAAGCTTGGGAACCTTATTTATGCATATACTTTACTAACCTGTTTTGCCTTATCTTGTTTTATATTAATTTATCACGTAGTTATTAATAAAATAGAGTTTATAACGGAAGACTCAGACTCCAGGTGTGTCCATTTCTGCTGGTCCTTTTTAAACGGTTATTGGGTACGTAACCAAATTGGGGGCTCGTCTGGGATATAACAATTACCTGACTCCATTTTAAAACTTATTGGAGGCTTCATCGACTAGCTGATTTGATTGGGGAAATTCCCTTTCGATTTGTGCGAGTGGATTATCATCAGAAATGGAGTTTTACGTTAATAAGTTTGTGGCAGAACCAACCCCTGAGGATGTTGGATGATGCTAACAGGGATGTGCTTTTGGGAATTGCTCGCAAGTTAAAGTTTAAGGCAACCACTCGAATGACGAATGACGAAGGAAGGTACAGCTGCTAATAACACAGCAGTATGTAGCCGAGGGGAAATTCAAAGTGGAGATGTTGGAAATGTTTGCGGAAGGTAAAGTGTTTACCGAGGCTGAAGTTCAGCTTCAGGTAGCAAAAATGAAGTATGACTATGTGTTGCAATTGAAATGGCTCGAGGCTGAGGAGGACGAAGACAAGCAAAGGGACGAGGCTGAAAAAAGTGACGGTTTGAGAGGGAGAAACTTATGTACTTCAATCGCTGGTATAACTCGGAAGGGGTAACTGAGGGTTTGGATAGCTTGAAAGAGCTGGTCTTGATTGAAGACTTTAAGAAGTGTTCCCGATGATGTAAGGGCATACCGAGATGAAAAGGATGCGGCTACCTTGTGGGAGTCTGTTAGGTTAGCAGACGAGGTTGCTTTAACCCACATTGTTGGCTTTACTCCGGATGAGAGTTTCCCAGAGTTTCCCTGGGTGGATCAGGGTAACCTGTAATTTGAAACTGGGACTGATATTGAAAGCCTGTCCCGATTGCCTGTGTTCAGGTTGTTGAAGCACCTAGGAATTCCCAGGGTGTTGAACCTTGTGTTGAAACTCAGTAAAGGTCTGAGGTGTCTTACTCGGTTGGAAAGGAAAGCAGTGCTTTTGAGTCAGATTGGCTTGGTTCAGTGAAAAAAAAGGATTAACCTCGGTGCCAGTGGAAATTGAGGATTCTCAGTCACTTGTGTTAGAAGGTCTTCTAAAAATTGGGGATGAGTTGAAAGCTCGTGAGGTAAATGTTATGGAAAGTATTGAGAAAGGTGCTGTTTCTGGATTTTTGAATAAAGAACTTGAAAAGTTTGGATTGGTTTCGCGACCTTTGACCCGGCTTTCGGGACAATGGCCTGTTAAAGAAGTACGTGACACTCTGTTGACGTTTGTTTTAGCATTTGGATGTAAACGCCTTCAAGGTTATGGAGTTGCTTTTCACGATTTTGATGTTGGAGGGAAAGGATTGTTTTGTTCTTGGGAGGCCACCTGCATGGGTTACTGTGGAGACGAATCGAGCTAAAGGTCGTTGGAATAGGAAAAATGGGTGTTTGGGATTTTACATAATGTAAACATGGTCTTCGCAAGTCTAGTGATGGTACAGAGTTTGGTACGCATTAAGGATAGGTTGTCCAGGGTGAAATTTATTCAGCAGTACAGCTAACGAGCAAGCCTGCGGCTGATGACCCACACAGAGATACTAATGTTGACACCACATGCGCATTGACCCGAAGCATGTCTAAAAACGCTGCTGACACAGAAAACAAAGACAAGGGTTCAACTTATGAGAATTTTTCAAAGACTTTTCTACCTTCCATGTTACATCAGGATTTGCGTAGTTAGGAGGATGAGAAAGGCATGTCCTTGTCTAGGGATGAATTTATTAGCGGAACAAAGGCGAGATTCTGAAATTGCTGCGTTAAAGCAGACAGCTCTCACAGAAGAGGACGTTCAGGGAGAGTCAGTGGGATATTATCTTAAGGATGGGGTGTTAATGAGGAAGTGGAGACCACCTCCTGTGCCTGCAAATGAGGATTGGGCCATTGGACATCAAGTGGTGGTTCCAAAAGTTTACAGGGCTGCGATTTTAAACATGACTCACGGTATACCTCTAGCTGGACACTTTGGAGTGAGAAAGACAGTGAACAGGATTATGAAGGAATTCTACTGGCCTAATTTAAGAAAGGATGTGGTGAACTTTTACAGGACTTATCAGGCCTGTCAGGTTGCGGTAAAACCAAATCACGTGATCCCACCGGCACCACTTAGACCAATACCTGTTTTTGGTGAACCTTTTTCTGGGGTCATGGTGGGTTGTGTTGGCCCATTGCCAAGGACTGCAACTGGTCATGAGTATTAGTTAACCATCATGTGTGCTGCGTCTAGGTTCCCTGAAGCGGTGCCTCTCAGAAACATCAGGGCCAAGACTGTGGTAGAAGCCCTTATAATTTTATTTTTCACACTGTAGGTCTACCTAACGAAATCCAATCTGATCATAGAAGTACATTTATTTCGAAAACATTCCAGGGGACAGTTAAAGAGTTGAGAGCTAAGCACCTTGTGTCATCTGCATGTCACCCGGAGTTCCTGGGGTTCAGTCCATTTGTACTTGTTTTTGGTCACAAAGCTAGGGGACCTTTGACCCTACTCAGAGAGCAATAATTACATCAGAATGTAAGTATCAGCGTGCTTGTTTAAGTTTTGGAATTCAGAGACAGACTTAAAAAGGGTTGTGACCTTGCAAAGCAGAATGTACAGCACTCCCAGATAAACATGAAACAGTGGTATGACAGGAGAGCGCGAGAGCAGAGATATCGTATTGGAGATAAGGTCTTGGTGCTGTTCCCCCTCCATACCAACACCCTTAAGGCGAGATTTAGAAGACCATATGAAATAATTAAGACAATTAATTCTTTGAATTATGTTATTGGAACTCCTCACCGACGGACGGCTACGCAGCTCCTCTACGTAAATATGATCAAGCTTTATCATGACCCCGAACCTGCACACTGTTGTGACAACGGAAAAGATTGAGGTGTCTCGTACTGGGATACCAGATAATTTTAATGAGCACAATGT
The DNA here is from genome assembly GCF_030144855.1 of Hypanus sabinus. Lineage (NCBI taxonomy): Eukaryota > Metazoa > Chordata > Chondrichthyes > Myliobatiformes > Dasyatidae > Hypanus > Hypanus sabinus. The sequence continues at coordinate 277,931 of NW_026779700.1, forward strand.
AGTCTGCACAAGACTGCGGAATTCTGATGTTTTGATAAATATTGACAGGAAGAGTCATCATTTGTAGTCGGGGCAGCAAAAGCCACTGAAGAAAAAACAATCCCAAGCTATCAGACTCCTCAATACCCGAAGCCTGGACTGACACCTTGCCCTATTGTCCTGTTTATTATTTATTGTAATGCCTGCACTGTTTTTGTGCACTTCACGCAGACCTGTTTAGGTCTGTAGTCTAGTGCAGCTTTCTCCGTGTTGTTTTTTTTTACATAGTTCAGTCTAGTTTTTGTACTGTGTCATGTAACATCACGGTCCTGAAAAACGTTGTCTCATTTTTACTATGTACTGTACCAGCAGTTATGGTCAAAATGACAATATAAGTGACTTGAGTTGACTAGTGTTTCTAAGTAAAATGAAGGATAAGAATAGAAGTTTACTAAACTGGAGTCTGATCTTGCAAGAGTATGACATGGAAATAAAACACGTGAAAGGTACTGACAATATTATAGCAGACTGTTGGTCTATAATTTAAGTTTGAGTTTGTATTGTTTTGCTATGTTACCTGATAATTACACATGCATTGCTTTAAGCTGTATAATCGACAGTTAAGACAAAAATTTTGCAGTTTGATGATTTTTTTTTCTTAAAAGGAAAAAGGTGTGACGAGATCTGAAGGATTATTCTGAAGTGGACTGTTCCCTTTAAAAAAGAGAGAGAGGGAGCAAACAGCTTGTGTGCTATTTCAGCAGGAAGAGAGAAAATCCGTGAGTTGCCTTGGAAACTGAAGGGTGGAGCTATATGATGGAGAGCTCGTGGTCTGCACTGCAGATATATGCAAGGACAGTTGGTTTTTGAAGCAGACACACAAGAGACACACGACGCCAGAGACAAGGAGGACACTGGTGAGCTTTATATATGATGGAGAGCTCGCGTTCTGACTGGAGATATATGCAAGGACAGTTGGTTTTTGAATCAGACACACAAGAGACACACGACGCCAGAGACAAGGAGGACACTGGTGAGCTTTATATATAATGGAGAGCTCGCGTTCTGACTGGAGATATATGCAAGGACAGTTGGTTTTTGAATCAGACACACAAGAGACACACGACGCCAGAGACAAGGAGGACACTGGTGAGCTTTGTGTGCCCGCGACAAGGGCGGGGTTTTGTTCACAGTGTGGACCAAGGAGCGACCGGTGGAACGCTATCGGTGTGTTTAACCCTCGCCTGGGTTGATGGCGTTACCATGGAAAATGGTCCTCTTTTTGTGGTCACAAGTCGGTGACTGTAAGTTTTGGGAGCAGGAAGGCGACGTGGAGGATCGGCATCGGCACTGGGAAGACAAAACAACACCCTCCGTCTCTCTCCAACTCCACTCAAATCAAATTCCAGATCTGAACTGACTACTTACCATTCCACCGTAAGACTGTATCACCTAACCACCTGAGCTGGGAAGCTTGGGAACTTTATTTACTCACATATATATGCATAGACTATGCAAATTTGTTTACATAATCTTGTTTTATATTACTTTATCACGTAGTTGCTAACAGAGATTATAACGGAAGACTCAGACTCCCGGTGTCTCCATTTCTGCTGGTTCTTTTTAACCTGTAACAGGTACCTGAGAGAGTCAGGTCCAGTTTCTTTCTCCATCTCCTCATTATCAATCAAACCACCCCCACCCTGTCAGGATAGACGCTGCAAATTCCCCCAGGTCCGTGAAGGATCTTGCGCACCCACCCAAGTGACCTGTACACACACTTCCTGACCTCCCGCCACTCACTGTTTCTGCCCTGCCCACTCTCCCCAGCAGAGGACGCCAATGCTCAGCTCTCCAAATTTACCCGCAATTACAGATGATATATAAGGAACACATCTCTCAAAACCTTGCGTTCGGACAGTTCCATGTTTATTGAGCAGCATAACAAGCAATAGCAATGCAAATCATCAGCTTCACTTCCAAATAATATTCAGGAATGTCAAAGATCCCTTGGATTTCAACCCTTCAAACCGTTGCAGACTGAGGACACATTATACGGACTCTGCACTCTGTTCTCCGACGCCCTGTCCCAATCTCCCTCTCTCCCTTTGTGGGAATCTGTGGTTAGAGATGGACTGACTTGCTTGGTGTGAGAAATGGAAATAAGACTGTCAGAGAGAGAAATGGAGAACAAGAGTGTGCCAGCGGGTGAGATGGAGAAAAAAAGAGTGCATCACAGGGAGACAGAGAATGACAGTGTGTCTGAGGCAGAGATGAAGAACGAGAGTGTCAGAGTGAGAGATGGAGAATGAGAGTGTCAGTCTGCGAGATGGAGAATGAGAGTGTCAGACTGCGAGATGGAGATCGGGAGGGTGTCAGACGGATGTGCCGGGTGTTGTGCTGATCGGGTGGGAATGTGCAGGATTGTCCTGTGCTTTGCGAGTGTACACAGATGTCTGCAAAGGTGCACAGGATACTTTCCTCAGCACCTCTGGAGATCAGGGATCTTCCTCACTACATCCACAGACCATGATGTCATCACGGTTCTGTGTTTTTATCAAAAAGCGATTCATTATTTCACAAATATTTCAGTTCAATCAGCTAAGAGCAAATTACTGATGATATATTAATGCAATGAATACACTTTATTGTAAACCTAGATGTGTATCTCACACCGACCCGGTCCTGTAGTGAGGGGTGTCGGTGTTTACGGACCGTACACTGTGGAAGGTGTGTGACGTCTCACACTGACCCGGTCCTGTAGTGAGGGGTGTTGGTGTTTACGGACCGTACGCCGTGGAAGGTGTGTGACGTCTCACACCGACCCGGTCCTGTAGTGAGGGGTGTGGGTGTTTACGGACCGTACACTGTGGAAGGTGTGTGACATCTCACACCGACCCGGTCCTGTAGTGAGGGGTGTGGGTGTTTACAGACCGTACACCGTGGAAGGTGTGTGACGTCTCACACCGACCCGGTCCTGTAGTGAGGGGTGTGGGTGTTTACAGACCGTACACCGTGGAAGGTGTGTGACGTCTCACACCGACCCGGTCCTGTAGTGAGGGGTGTCGGTGTTTACGGACCGTACGCAGTGGAAGGTGTATGACGTCTCACACCGACCCGGTCCTGTAGTGAGGGGTGTCGGTGTTTACGGACCGTACGCTGTGGAAGGTGTGTGACGTCTCACACCGACCCGGTCCTGTAGTGAGGGGTGTCGGTGTTTACGGACCATACGCTGTGGAAGGTGTGTGACGTCTCACACTGACCCAGTCCTGTAATGAGGGGTGTCGGTGTTTACAGACCTTACACTGTGGAAGGTGTGTGACATCCCTCACTGTAGGGGATATAGGGGATTTTAACATGCCAGTGGATTGGGAATATTAGATCGGCACTGGATCTCAAGGGAGAGAATTTGTAGAATGTCTACAAGGTGACTTTTTACAACAGCTTGTTATTGAGCCCACTAGGGGATGGGCCGTACTGGATTGGGTTTTGTGTAATGAACCTGAGGCGATTAAAGAGGTGGAAGTGAAGGAACCCTTAGGAAGCAGTGATCACAACATGATTGAGTTCACTGTGAAACTTGTGAAAGTGAAGAAGAAATTCGATGTGTCGGTATTTCAGTGGAGTAAAGGAGATTACAGTGGCATGAGAGAGGAACTGGCCAAGGTTGACTGGAAAGGGACACTAGCGGGAAGCATGACAGAGCAGCAGAGGCTGGTTTTTATGCGAGAAGTGAGCAAGGTGCAAGGCAGATATATCCTAAAGAAGAATAAATTTTTGAATGGAAAAAGGATGCGACTGTGTCTGTCAAGGGAAGTCAAAACCAAAGTAAAAGCAAAGCAGAGGGCATACAGGGAAGCATAAATTAGTGGGAGGACAGAGGATTGGGAAGTTTTTAAAAGCTTACAAAAGGAAACTAAGAAAGTCTTTAGGAGGAAAAAGATGTACTATTAAAGGAAGCTTCCAAATAATATCAAAGAGCATACTAAAAGCATTTTCAAGTATATTAAGAGTAAAAGACAGGGGAGAGTAGATATAGGACTGATAGAAAATGATTCTGGAGAAATTGTATTGGGAGATACGGAGATGGCGGAGGAACTGAACAAGGATTTTGCTTCAGTCTTCACTGAGAAAGGCATCAGCAATATACCAGACATTCAAGGGTATCAGGGAAGAGAAATATACGCAGTCACAATTACGACAGAGAAAGTGCTAAGGTAGCTGAATACTCTAAGGGTAGATAGATCTCCTGGACCAGATGGAATCAACCCTCATGTTTGGACGGATGTAGCAGTAGAGATGCGGAGGCGTTAGCAATTATCTTTCAAAAGTCGATAGGTTCTGGCCTGGGTCCGAAGGACTGGAATATTGCAAATGTCACTCCGCTATTTAAGAAGGGGGCAAGGAAGCAAAAAGGAAATTATAGACTTTTTAGCTTGACATCTGTGGTTGGGCAGTTGTTGGAGTCGATTGTCACGTAAGAGGTTATGGATTACCTGGAGGCATATGACAACTCATCATGGTTTACTTTAAGGAAAATCCTGCCTGACAAACTCAGCACATTTTTTTTTTGAGGAAATTAAAAATAGGCTACACAAAGGAGAACCAGTGGACGTTGTGTACTTGGATTTTCAGAAGGCCATACATTTTGGAAGGTGTGTGACTTCTCACCCTGACCGAGTCCTGAAGTGAGGGGTGTCAGTGTTTACGGACCTTACACTGTGGAAGGTGTGTGACGTCTCACACCGAACCGGTCCTGTAGTGAGGGGTGTCGGTGTTTACGGACCGTACACTGTGGAAGGTGTGTGACGTCTCACACCGACCCGGTCCTGTAGTGAGGGGTGTCGGTGTTTACGGACCGTACACTGTGGAAGGTGTGTGACGTCTCACACCGACCCGGTCCTGTAGTGAGGGGTGTGGGTGTTTACGGACCGTACACTGTGGAAGGTGTGTGACGTCTCACACTGACCCGGTCCTGTAGTGAGGGGTGTGGGTGTTTACGGACCGTACGCTGTGGAAGGTGTGTGACGTCTCACACCGACCCGGTCCTGTAGTGAGTGCTGTCGGTGTTTACGGGGACCGTACCCGGGATGTTCTGTGATTAATCTCATCATTCGGAGTATCTGCTCCTCCTGGAACAGGCCGGGTCTGTGTCCTCACTCTCAGTTCTGGGCTTCTGGCATCACTACTCAATGGGATCGTACTTCACAAAAAGCTTGACCACTAAAAGCTTGCAGGCTGAGGCACACTGGGGAATCAGCAGAGTGTAGCAACATCTTCGGGCTCTCCTAGGATTAACCCTCTGTGAGCCGTATCCTTGTCTAAAGGCAGGCTGGAGTAAGGGAGAGGGTGCAAAGCATCAGGGAGATGGAATTGCAGACTCCTTCACTCGTTGACAGATCACTCCCTCACTCCTCTGAAGGTTCTGCCCTGAACCGTGCAAGATTGATCTGAAGATTTGGATCACCGAACATCTCCTGGAGCTGCGGTCAGAGAAGAGGAAAGATGAATGATTGCTGAGGTAGGGGAGTTGAAGAAGTGATGGAGGGGGAGAGTTGGGAAAAGAGATGGATTAAGAAATAAGGGACAGGAGGGAGTTCACTCTCTCACCCTGTGTCGAGTAGCTTCCCACACTCCATCCTCACTCACGTTTCCACTCGATGTCAGCTGCACGTTAATCCACACGTGAACTCCTGAACAAAACAGCCCAATGTCAACATGGAGTCACTCTCAGGTCAAGTGCTGCTCACAGGATGTTTCCTCATCTCTGTCCCTTCGATCACGCAAACTCTTCTCCCCCCTCCACACCCTTGAACACCTTGATTCGTCCCCACACCCTCATCAAATATCTGAGTCAATATTCATTTAGACAGGGACAGGAAGAGTGTGAGAAAAGGGCAGGGGTGGGGGCAGGGAGAGAGTGTGCACAGATAGTGAAGAGAGGCAGAGAACGAGGGAGGGGCAGACAGCGAGGGGTGGAAAGTGGTAGTGAGAAAGGAAAGAGAAAGATGGATGAATCCAGTGAGAGACAGAGACATGGAATGTGAGGTTTCCCAATTACCTGCATTGGACAGTTTTATGGACATGGGAAATGATGTCAGTTACATCCACATGTAAGATTAGAGCAGTACACGGTCATCGGTGCAGAAGATTACAGTCCTTGGTATTGGGTGTAGTGTGTTAACGAGGAGTGAAGACTTGTGATCACACGGAGAATGGACTCTTGGAGGAACACGTCATGGAAACTGGAAGGAAACCTCCCTCATTCACTCACCATCTCTCCGTATTCAGGCCATTCCAGATATCAGTCAACTCCCACTCCACCTCACCACCCGTCACCCTCTCCCTCCTCAATCACTCCAACCATCTCCCCTCACCCACACATCCCTCCCATCACATCCAGTCATTCCCTTCCTCAGTGACATCAGGTCTCTCTATTCAGAATCAGAATCAGGTTTAGTGTCACCGACATAATCTCCACACACACACACAAACATACATATATAAACTAGTGGCGCAGAAAGAGAGGACAATGTAATGGAAGTCGTGATCATGGGTTCATTGTCCATTCAGAAATCTGATGATGGAGGGAAGAATCTGTTCCTGAAACGCTGCTTGTGTGTCTTCAGGCTCCTGTTCCTCCTCCTTTGTGATAGCAATTTGAAGAGGGATTCCTGAGTGATGGGTGTCTTTAATGATGAATCCTATTCCGTCTCCCCATCACTTTCCTGTCACTAACCCACACCCCCACAGGCCCTTTCTCCCGGATACTCTGACCCTCTCCCTGGTCTCCACGCTTTCCCACTCCAGCCACCTACCTACCTACCAGCCCCTCTGCCCATCGTCTCTCCTGACACCGTCATTCACTGCAGGTCACGCAGGTGAATGGGTCTGAAACAGAGAGAGAAAGGAGAGGAGAGAGAGAGAGAGAGGGCGGGGAGAGAGGGGAGGGGGGAGAGAGAGAGAGGGAGAGAAAGAGATCAGATATCCCCATTAGTCACAAGACTTCATCCCTGAGGTACCCGTTGGGGCAGAGGATGGTTCCTCCTGGTCTGTAATGAGGGACAGAGAGACACCTGAGTGGAAACACTGAAACAGGTCATCACAGTGGGACAGGAGTTCAGAGAATGGGAGACTGGGTCTGTGGTGAAACTGACACCATCTCTCTCTTTCCCAGTCCTCTGTCACTGCCCTCAGTCTGACACAGGATGAATTTTAGGGACTGACCATGGGGAACAACATCCCCATCACAGATACCTGAGCTTGTAGATCCTTCTGGGGTGCTGGTCAAACCCTGACCAGGTTCTCCGGTCGCTGGTCCCTGGGGTTCCTGAGTTGTGTCCAAATGGGGATCTGTGAGGAGAGAGACAGGGTGGGTGAGGACGTGTGAGTGATTATAGAAAAAGACACTGAAAAGCTGATCAGGATGAACCTGGCTGCAGAGAACAGGAGTTACCAGTTCGTAAGAATCCATTAAGCATCACGAGTCTGACAAATCAAACTGCTCATCCCCTACATTAGCATCTCGTAAAGCACAGTCTACACCACACTCCCTGAATTCCCATCTCCTCCTTTCACACCCACACACCTCACCCAGACATTCCCTTCACTGACATCTTCTAGTCAGAGTCAGAATTAATATCACCAGTACATGTCATGAAACATTTGTTTTGCGGCAGCAAAATATATATATATATATTCACACACGTACACATGCATACATACAGTGCCTATAAAAAGTATCCCTCCCCCTTTGGAAGTTTCATGTTTTATTGCTTTGCAACATTTAATCACAATGGATTTATCTTTTGGACATTGATCAACAGAAAAAAAAACTCTTTCTTGTCACAGTGAAAACAGATCCTTAACAAAGTGATCTAAATTAATTACAGATATAGAGCACAAAATAACTCCGTAAGTATTTACTCCCTTTAATATGACACAGTAAATCATCACTGGTGCAGCCAATTGACTTTTGAAGTCACAAAATTAGTTAAATGAAGATCTGTTTTTGGAGACCTGTGTTTCAATTGATTGTCGTAAAATACACCGGTATCTGGAAGGTACAACTGTTGGTGAGTCAGTATCCTGACAAAAACTACACCATGAAGACAAAAGAACACGCCAAGCAACTCCGCAAAAAGTTTATCGGAAAGCACAAGCCAGGAGACGGAAACAAGAGAATTTCCAAATCACTGACTATCCCTTGGGGTACAGTTGTGTCAATCATCAAGAAATGGAAATCTGCCTCGAGCGGGCTGTTCTCAAAAACTGAGTGACTGAGCAAGATAACGACTAAAGAGTGACCCACCAAGAAACCAATGACAACTCTGGAGGAGTCTCAAGCTTCAGTGGCTGAGATGGGAGAGACTGTGCACACAACAACTCTTACCCATGTGTGTCACCAGTCGCAGCTTTATGGGACAGTGGCAAACAGAAAGCCACTGTTGAAAAAAACTCAATGAACACTGGCAGAAGGCATATGGCAGACTCCAAAGTCAGCTGAAGAAGGGTCTATGGTTTGATGAAACCAAAATTCTTTTTGGCCAAACACCACACATCACCAAAAACACACCATCCCTACCGTGAAACACGGTGGTGGCTGCATCAGGCTGTGGGGATGCTTCACTCCAGCAGGCCCTGGAAGGCTTGTGAAGGTAGCGGGTAAAATGAATGCAGCAAAAGACAGGGAAATCCTGGAGGAAAACCTGACACAGTGGGCAAAAGAACTGCAACTTGGGGGAAGATTTGTCTTCCAGCAAGACATTGACCCCAAACATAAAGACAAAGCTGCACAGGAATGGCCTAAAAAACAACAAAGTTAATGTCCTGGAGTGGCCCAGTCAGAGTCCAGACCTCAAACCAATTGAGCATTTGTGGCTGGACTTGAAAAGGGCTGTTCACTCACGATCACCATGCAATCTGACAGAGCTTGAGCAGTTTTGTAAGAAGAATGGTGAAAGATTGCAGTCTCCAGATGTGCAAAGCTGATGGAGACCTATCCACACAGACTCAAGGCTGTAATGGCCACCAGTACATCTACTAAATACTGACTTAAAGGGGCTGAATACTGAAACAATCAATTATTTTGTGTCTGATATTCATCACCACAAAGCTTACTGTGAGTAATCTTGAACTTCACAGAAATTTCATGCAGACAGGAGGGAAAGAATAACTGAACACTCATTGGCAGCCTGTTACGATGCACATCCAACAGCTGAATTGGTCTGTGAGAAGTTCGACATCACAGAGCGAGAGACTGAGAGACCCCAATGGACACAAGATCTAATACCTGAGGATGTCTCTCCCACTGAGACAGAGGAGGGTGATGGGGTGGGTTGTCCGGTAGATGATCCATCAGGCTGATCCATTGTGGAAACCTCCAGGTCTGGAACAGAGACATGGGAGAATGGCAGAGATTAAACAGGGACAATAATTCATAAAGATGAGAGATTTTGCAGATGCTGAAATTCCAGAGCAACACACAAAATGCTGGAAGAACTCAGCAGGTCAGACTGCATCTCTGGAGGGGAATAAACAGTGAATGTTTTGGGCTGAGACCCTTCATCAGCACTGGAGAGGAATGGGAAAGAAGCCAGAATAAAGTGGTGGGGAGGAGTACAGCTGGCAGGTGATAGGTGAAGCCAGATGAGTGGGAAGGTGGGTGGGTGAGGGAGGGGATGATTTGAGAAGCTTGGAGGTGATATGTGGAAGAGGTAAAGGGCTGAAGAAGGACTAGTCCAATATCAGAGGACGTTGGACCAGAGAATAAAGGAATGGAGGAGGAGACCAGAGGGAGATGATGGCCAGGTGAGCAGAAGAGAAGGGCTAAGAGAGGGGCCAAAAAGAGATGGAAAATGAGGGAATTGGTAGGGGCATAAATTGCCGGAAGTTGGAGAAATCAATGTTCATGCCGTCAGTTTGGACGCTACCCAGTCACAATATGAAGTGTAACCCCTCCATTCTGAGATTGGCCTAATCAGGTGAGTGCAGGAGTCCTTGGACAGACACGTGGGAACGGGAATGGGAAGTTGAATTGAAATGGGTAGCCACTGGGACCACAATTTGAGAAGGAGGTCTCTGATCTGAAGAGATACCAAAACCATCCAGTCCCTGTTCAGCAACTCTCCCTCATGAACATCTGTGACCCGTCACTACACTCAGTCAAAGCCCAGATGAAGAGAGGACTGAAGAAGGGAAACATCACCCCACCATGGATACCTGAGTTCACAGAGCCTGCTGGGGTGGTGGTCAAACTTGAACCAGGGTCTCCCGTCACTGGTCCCTGGGGTTCCCGAGTTGTGTCTGACTGGGAATCTGTAATAAGAAGACATACAAAGGAAGGGTTAAGTAGTGAACAAGCTTTACGTTCAGTCGGGAAGGAACTCAATGGAAGGAACAGGAAGCTCAAGTTCAGGTCAAATCTGTCCTCTGAAATACACACACTCCCCTCTCCTTTAGTCTTTAATACCTCTACCCTTGTCTCTCAAATCCTCCTCCTCGCATCTCCCTCTCTCGGCATTCACTCTGTCTGCATCACTCTCTTTTCAGTCTCTCCTTCCCTCCCTCCAGTTGGAGTGTCACTCTCACTGATCTCTCTATCTGACTCTCCTTACAAAGTCATCACTCTCTCTTCACTCACCTCATTCCTCCCACTCCAGCATCCCACCTCTCTCTCCATCCCTCTCTCCTGTGTGTTTTCACCCATTTCCTTCTGTCCATGTACTGAATTACTCAAATCCCTCTCCGGTCGTCTCTATGTCTCATCAGTCACTGTGCAACTCCTCACAGTCATTCCTCCCTTCCTCTCTGTGACCATCCTCTCCTCTCACCTCCATCACTTCTCCCCTCCCTCCTGTGTCACTCTCAATCACTTCACCCCTCTCACCCATTTTCTGCTGTCCATGTACTGAATTACTCATGACTAGAATCAACTCGTGCCAGAGCGAGGACCTGGACCCACTATGATTTGCCTATCACAATAGGTCTACAAATCAAATCAAATTAAGTTTAATTATCATTCAAACCATACATGGATACAGCCGAACGAGACCACATTCCTCTGGGGACAAGGTACAAAACATTCAAAATAGCAAGCAAACATTCAAAAACATTGAGTAACAGAGTTCAGAATATCGAGCAAAGAAGCATCTTCACTTGAAAAGGAAATCATACACAGTGCAAGTCCCTGAGAGACAATGTCCAGCAGTCGATGGTACTGTCTCCCGGCAGTGTACAGACACACGCAATCCAGACTGTCAGTCCAATGCTCAAACATGATAGGGCAGAGAGGGGTGGAGTGACTGAGTGGTACTGGATGGAGGAGAGGAGTGATGGAGGTGAGAGGGGAGGATGGTCACAGAGAGGAAGGGAGGAATGACTGTGAGGAGTTACACGGTGACTGATGAGACATAGAAACGACCGGAGTGGGATTTGAGTAATTCAGTACATGGACAGAAGGAAATGGATGAAAACACACAGGACAGAGGGATGGAGAGAGAGGTGGGATGCTGGAGTGGGAGGAATGAGGAGAGTGAGGAGAGAGTGATGACTGTGTGAGGAGAGTTGGGCAAACAGATCAGTGAGAGTGACCCTCCAACTGGAGGGACAGAAGGGGGGACTGACAAGAGTGATGAGACAGAGTGAATGCCAAGAGAGGGGGATGTGTGGAGAAGGATTTGAGAGACATGTGCGGAGGATCGAAGCAAGAGGCAGAGAGTGAAGAAGAAAAGGCATCTCGGAGAGAAGCTTTTTTTTTTAACTGATCAGGGAAAAGAGGCTAGACTGCGCAGGTGCATGACATAGTGCGCCAAAGGTTTAAAAAAAGACCGCCATATAAAGAGGCCATCGTCGGAGTGGACTGAATCAGAGAGGGACAGCTTTAGCTCAACAGGCTTCCGTGTGAACAGGCAGAGGCGAGGGTAGGTCCCCGGTAAGTTTTTTTTTTGTTCGTTTAGAGTAGAGAGAATGCCAGGCAGGATGTTGGAATGCTCCTCTTGCAGGATGTGGGAATTCAGGGAGACCTGCAAGAAGTGCATCCAGCTGCAGCTCCTAACAAACCGCATTAGGGAACTGGAGCGGGAGCTGGATGACCTCCCGATGATTCGGGCGAATGAGGAGTTTATAGATAGTAGCTACAGGGAAATAGTTACGCCAAAGGAGCAGCGCACAGGTAATTGGGTTACCGTCAGGCGAGGGAAGGGGAAAGGGCAGGCAGAGCAGGGCTCCCCTGTGGCCATTCCCCTCAACAACAAGTATACCGACTTGGATACTGTTGGGGGGGGGGGAATGACTTACCTGGGACTAGCTGTGGCAGCCGGATCTCTGGTGCTGAGTCTGGTTCTGCAGTACAGAAGGGAGGGGGGAAGAAGAGGACAGCGGTACTGATAGGGATCTCGATAGTTAGAGGTACAGACAGGAGGTTCCGTGGTTGTGATATAGACGCCCGGATGGCTTGTTGCCTCCTGGGTGCCAGGGTCAGGGATGTCTCTGATCACGTGCACAGCATTCTGAAATGGGAGGGTGAGCAGCCCAGATGTCATGATACACATCGGTACCAATGACTTAGGAAGATAGAGTGAGGAGGTCCTGATGAGTGAGTATAGAGAGCTTGGTAGAAAGTTAAAAAGCAGGACCTCGAGGGTGGTAATCTCAGGATTGCTACTTGTGTCACGAGCCAGTGAGGGTAAGACTAGGATGCTCTGGAGGATGAACACGTGGCTGAGGAACTGGTGTAGGGAGCAGGGTTTCAGATTTCAGGATCATAGGGACCTCTCCTGGGGCAGGTGGGACCTGTACAAGAGAGACGGGTTACACCCGAACTACAGGAGGACCAATATCCTCACAGGGAGGTTTGTTAGTGCTGTTGGTGGGGATGGTTTAAACTAGATTTGCAGGGGGATGGGAATCAGAGTGCCAGAGTAGATAGTGGGGTGGGGGTGAAAATAAATGATGTTACAGTTTCATGCAAAGTCACAAATAGAAGGGTTGTGTGTGGTGGTAATAATCTTCTGACGTGTGTCTATTTCAATGCAAGGAGTATTGTGGGGAAGGTTGAAAAGCTGAGGACGTGGATTGACATGTGGAATTATGACATTGTAGCCATGAGTGAAACTTGGCTACAGGAGGGGCAGGACTGGCAGCTCAATGTTCCAGGGTTCCGATGCTTCAGAGGTGATAGAGGCAGAGGGATGAAGGGTGGGGGGAAGGGGGTAGCATTGCTAGTCAGGGAAAATGTTACTGCAGTACTCAGGCAGGACAGATTAGAGGGCTTGTCTACTGAGGTCATATGGGTGAAGCCATGAAACAGGAAAGGTATGACCACATTAATGGGGTTGTATTATAGACCACCCAATAGTCAGAGAGAATTGGAGGAGCAAATCTGCAGAGAGATAGCAGACAACTGCAGGAAACATAAAGTTGTGATAGTAGGGGATTTTAATTTTCCACATATTGATTGGGACTCACATACTGTTAAAGGTTTAGACAGGTTAGGGTTTGTAAAGTGAGTCCGGGAAAGTTTTCTAAATCAATATATAGAGGTACCAATGAGAGAGTATACAATATTAGATCTCTTATTAGGAAACAAGTTAGGACAGGTGACGGAAGTGTGTGTAGGGGAATACTTTGGTTCTAGTGATCATAACATCATTAGTTTCAACTTGATCATGGATAAAGATAGACCTTGTCCTCAGGTTGAGGTTCTAAACTGGAAAAAGGCCAAATATGAAGAAATGGGAAAGGATCTAAGAATCGTGGATTGGGCCAGGTTGTCCTCAGGCAAGGATGTCGTTGGGAAGTGGGATGCCTTCAGAGGAGAAATTTTCAGAGCGCAGAGTTTGAATGTTCCTGTCAGGGTTAAAGGCAAAGTGAACAAGGATAAAGAACCTTGGTACTCAAGGGTTATTGGAACTCTGATAAAGAAGAAGAGAGAGATGTATGACATGTATAGGAAATGGAGCAAATAAGGTACTTGAGGTGTATAAAAAGTGCAAATAAATAAGAATTAAATCAGGAGGGCTAAAAGAAGGCATGAGGTAGCTTTGGCAGTCCAGGTGAAGGATAATCCAAAGAGCTTCTACAGGTAAATTAAAAGCAAAAAGATAACAAGGGATAAAATTGGTCCTCGAAGATCAGAGTGGTCGGCTATGTATGGAACCAAAAGAAATGGGGGAGATCTTAAATGGGTTTTTTGCATCTGTATTTACTGGCATGGAGTCAACGGAAATAAGGCAAACAAGTAGTGAGGTCATGGAACCTATACAGATTGAAGAGAAGGAGGTGCTTGCCATCTTGAGGCAAATCAGAGTAGATAAATCCCCAGGACCTGACAGCGTATTCCCTCAGACCTTAAGGGAGACTAGTATTGAAATTAAAGGGGCCCTGGCAGATATATTTAAAATGTCGGTATCCGCGGGTGAGGTGCTGGAGGATTGGAGGACAGCTCGTGTTGTTCCATTGTTTAAAAAAGGCTCTAAAAGCAATCCGGGAAATTATAGGCTGGTAAGTTTGACGGCAGTGGTAGGTAAGCTATTGGAAGGAGTACTAAGAGATAGGACCTACAAGTATTTGGATAGACAGGGACTTATTAGGGAGAGTCAACATGGCTTTCTGTGAGGAAGGTCATGTTTAGCAAATCTATTAGAGTTTTTCGAGGAGGTTACCAGGAAAGTGGATGAAGGGAAGGCAGTGGATGTTGTATACATGGACGTCAGTAAGGCCTTTGACAAGGTCCCGCATGGGAGGTTAGTGAGGAAGATTCAGTCGCTAGGTAAACATGGAGAGGAAGTAAATTGGATTAGACATTGGCTCAATGGAAGAAGTCAGAGAGTGGTTGTGGAGGATTGCTTCTGTGAGTGGAGGCCTGTGACTAGTGGTGTGCCACAGTGGTCAGTGCTGGGTCCATTGTTATTTGTCATCTTTATCAACAGTCTGGATGATAATGTGGTAAATTGGATCAGCAAATTTGCGGATGATATAAAGACTGGAGGTGTAGTGGACAATGAGGAAGGTTTTCAAAGCTTGCAGAGGGATCTGGACCAGATGGAAAAATGGGCTGAAAAATGGCAGATGGAGCTTAATACAGACAAGTGTGAGGTATTGCTGTTTGGAAGGGAAAACCAAGATAGAACATACAAGGTAGGGCACTGAGGTGTGCAGTAGAACAGAGGGATCTAGGAATACAGATAAAAAATTCCTTACAAGTGGCGACACAGGTAGATAGGATAGTAAAGAGAGCTTTTGGTACATTGGCCTATATAAATCAAAGTATTGAGTATAAGCAACAAACACAAAATGCTGGTGGAACGCAGCAGGCCAGGCAGCATCTATAGGGAGAAGCAGTGTCGACGTTTCGGGCCAAGACCCCTCGTCAGGACTAACTGAAAGGAAAGATACTAAGAGATTTGAAAGTAGGAGGGGGAGGGGGAAATGTGAAATGATAGGAGAAGACTGGAGGGGGTGGGATGAAGCTAAGAGCTGGAAAGGTGATTGGTGAAATTGATACAGAGCTGGAGAAGGGAAAGGATCATGGGACGGGAGGCCTCGGGAGAAAGAAAGGGTGAGGGGAGCACCAGTGGGAGATGGACAACAGGCAGAGTGATGGGCAGAAAGAGGAAAAAAAAAAGGGGGAACTAAACATATCAGGGATTGGGTAAAAAGGGGAGGGGGCATTCCATTCCCATTGTGATATGTCTATCCATGGCCTCCTCTACTGTCAAGATGAAGCCACACTCAGGTTGGAGGAACAACAACTTATATACCAGCTGGGTAGCCTCCAATCTGATGGCATGAACATTGACTTCTCTAACTTCCGTTAATGCCCCTCCTCCCCTTCTTACCCCATCCCTGACATATTTAGTTGTTTGTTTTGTTCTCTCTCTCTGCCCATCACTCTGCCTGCTCTCCATTTCCTTCTGGTGCTCCCCTCTCCCTTTCTGTCTCCTGAGGCCTCCCATCCCATGATCCTTTCCCTTCTCCAGCTCTGTATCTCTTTTGCCAATCACCTTTCCAGCTCTCAGCTTCATCCCACCCCCTCCAGTCTTCTCCTATCATTTTGCATTTCCCCTTCCCCCCACTACTTTCAAATCTCTTAGTATCTTTCCTTTCAGTTAGTCCTGACGAGGGGTCTCGGCCTGAAACGTCGACAGTTCTTCTCCCTATAGATGCTGCCTGGCCTGCTGTGTTCCACCAGCATTTTGGGTGTGTTGTTTGCATTTCCAGCATCTGCAGATTTCCTCATGTTTGTTATTGAGTATAAGAGTTGGAATGTTATGATGAGGTTGTTTATGGCATTGGTGAGGCCGAATCTGTAGTATTGTGTGCAGTTTTGGTCACTGAATTACAGGAAGGATATTAATAAGGTTGAAAGAGTGCAGAGAAGGTTTACAAGGATGTTGCCGGGACTTGAGAAACTGAGTTACTGAGAAAGGTTGAATAGGTTAGGACTTTATTCCCTGGAGTGTAGAAGAATGAGGGGAGACTTGAAGAGGTATATAAAATTATGATGGGTATAGATAGAGTGATGCAAGCAGTCTTTCGCCACTGAGGCTAGGGAAAAAAAAACAGAGGACTTAGGGACATTGGTGAAGGGGGAAAAGTTTAAAGGGAACATTGGGGGGGCTTCTTCACACAGAGAGTGATGGGAATGTGGAATGAGCTTCCGGATGAAGTGGTAAATGCGTGCTCATTTCTAACATTTAAGAAAAACTTAGATGGGTACATGGATGAGAGGTGTATGGAGGGCTATGGGCCAGGTGCTTAATTCCTGGTCAAATCTGCTTTTTGAAATACACATACTCCCCTCTACTTTCCTGTTTAATACCTCCAACCCTTGTCTGCCAAATCCATCTTGTCATGTGTCCCTCTCCCTGTCTGCCCCACTCCTCGGCCTCTCACCATCTCCCCCTCCCGTCCCCTTGGCCTCTTCGCCACTCCTATCCCCCCCCCCACCCAGCCTCTCTGTCACTCCCATTTCTTTGGCCTCTCCCTGTCTCCTGCTTCCCTCGGCCTCTCTGTCACAAGCTCCTGTCGGCCTCTCCCTGTCTCCTACTTCCTTCGGCCTCTCTGTCACAAGCTCCTGTCGGCCTCTCCCTGTCTCCTGCTCCCTATCTTGCCCTCCACTCGGTCTCACCCTATCTCCCACTCCCCTCAGCCTCTCCCTAACTCCCCCTTCCCTCTCTGTCTCACCCTCCCCTCAGCCTCTCACTGTATTCCCATTCCCTCAACCTCTCCATCACTCCCTCTCCCCTCGGCCTCTCTCTGTCTCCCACTCCCCTCGGCATCCCCCCTGTCTCACCCTCTGCTCGGCCTTTTCCCCCCTCCACTCTGCCCCTCCCCCTCTACCCCACACCTCGGGCGCTCCCTGTGGTGGAGATATGACGTGTAAGACCGTGATTGGAGAGAGTTCTGAGCATGTGCAGAAATCTGAGAAAGATCGAGAAACATCGAGAAGCCTGGCCCTGTGAGACTCGTGTGGTTTTGCTGCTGTTGTCAATAAAATTCTATTCTTCCAGAATATGTTTCATTATTAGAAACCCCCGGAACGTATTAATATAAAGAATACAACACCGGTCTCACTATCCACTCATTCTCTCCATGACTCCCCATCCCCTCGGCCTCTCCCCCACCTTCCCCTCTCATCTGCCCCTCCCTTTCTGCCCCACAACCGCTCCCTGTCTCCCAGTCCCCGGCCTCACCGTCTTTCGCTCCCCTCGGACTCTCCCTTCCTCCCTCTCCTATGGGTCTCTGCTGACTCCCTCTCCCTATCTTCCTCACCCCTCGGTCTCCCTCCACCTCCCTCTCCACTTGATATGTCATTCCCCCCTCTCCCCTCACTCGCATCATTTCTCTCTCCATTTCCTGTCAGCCTCACCCTCCCTCACTCCAGGGGATGGGTAGACTCTCTCCCGGCAGCTGACACAGCATTGTGGGCCGAAGGGCCTGTGCTGTGCTGTACTGTTCTGAGTTCTATGATCTCTGTCACAGGTCAGACTGGGCAGTTTCATTCTGACCCCGGTGTGAAGGGGGATACGGGAAAGGTGATCACAGACCACGGGCAGGGCAGCCGACTGGAAAACTCAGCCCGTGGTGTGTGTTGGTGACTCAGGACATCCCAGAATTTCCCCACAACTACCACACTGCTGTGTCACTGGGGAACGGTGACCTACCTGTACAGTACACAAGAGAATACCCAGTCGGCTTCAGCCAATACACAAAGTAACCAGAGCAGTTTTTCACATTGATCCGCCGGCTCCAAAAACAGGTGTTTCCAGCCCAGTTGAAGCAGACGGTCCTGGTCACCTCCCCCTCTCCCATGTTGGGATGGGGACCTGGAATGAGATTTATAAACACTGTAAAATGTACCCGGTCCCACAGTACAGCGGGGAATGTGAATCAGGACCCACTGTAAATCATGGTTCACAACGAACGGTCCGGTCCGGCCTCAGTCAGCACTGAGCTGCTGCCCTCTCCCTCTCCACCCCACCCTCCCCGCAGCAGCACCTTCATCTTGTGAATGAGCCTCCCATGAGGGACCTTGTCAAACGTCTGGGGGATCTCACTGAAACCTATCGAATATTGAAAGGCCTGGATGGAGTGGACATGGAGAGGATGTTTCCTATAGTGGGGGAGTCTGGGACCAGAGGGCACAGCCTCAGAACACAAGAGACTCCCTTTAGAACAGAGATGAGGGAGAATTTCTTTAGCCAGAAGGTGGTGAATCTGAGGAATTCATTGCCACAAACGGCTGTGGAGGTCACGTCATTTATAAATGTAAAGTGGAGGTTGAGAGGTTTTTTTGATTAGTGAGGGTGTCATTTGTGACTGTCCCTCATTCACCCACGGTCTTCCCAATGCCCATAAGTCCCATCCATAAGAATCCTCTCCACTGCCTTCCCTACCACTGACGTGAGACTTACTGGTCAGAGAGTCACAGAAAGCTACAGCACAGAAACAGGCCCTTCACCCCATCCAGTCCATGCTGAACCATTTAAACTGCCTTGTTCCGTCAACCTGCACCCGGACCACAGCCGTCCATCTCTCCCATCCATGTACCAACCAAACTTCACAAACATTGAAATCGAAATGGCATCCACCACTTGCTCAGGCAGCTCGATCCACACTGTCATTTCCAGGAATGTTTCTGTTTCTCGACATTCAACAAAAGTTTAAATCTGTTTTATTTATTTATCTATTTGGCAATAAAACAAGGAGTAGGACCGTCTGATCCTTTGGGCCACACTAACTCTGCAACCCTTCACAATCTCAAAAAAGCCGATCGTCATCATGGGACAATTTAAAATGACCAATGAACCCACCTGGTACGTCTTTGGACAGTGGGAGGAAACCGGAGAACCCGGGGAAAACCCATGCACTCCATGGGGAGGACGGACCGAGGCTCCTTACAGATGACACTGGAATCGAACTCTGAACTCTGATACCCCGAACTGTAATAGTGACGCACTAACAACTACGTTACTATGGCAACCATTAATTTCTCACACTAATTGTTGAATAATGATGTCTGCAGACTCCCCCAACACCCTGGAGATTGCCCCACCACTGAAATGAGTCTGGGGTTGTTGAAACTCCTCCGGGTCGTATCCAGAATGGGGTCAGTGGGCAGATCAGTTCTGTAACCCAACTCCGGGAAGTTGTCACTCCTCCACCGGACTCCATGACGATACAGGACCGTAGAGCGGTCTGAGTGACTGTGGGGAGACCTCTCAGGGAGATGGGGTTCTGTGTCAGTGCTAGGGCCCTCTGAAGTGATTCAGGTTGTTATTGTGACCCTCCCCAAAAATAACCGAGCCCCACTGATGTAAACTCTGACCCTACCATTTAACCAGCCTGTGGCCTCTCCAGAGCAGCGATCCTGTGGAACAACCGTCTCGGGAATCTTCCATCCTCCGGAACTGAAACAACAATCAGAGAGTCAGTCCCTGATCTGAGGGAGTTTAGTCACTCAGAGAGACATGGGAAATTACACTCACCCTGTCTGTACCCTGTCTCTGGTCAGTAACGCCCCAATCCTGGGAATTCCCTCTCTGTTGTACCTCTCCCTTGTCTCTACCCCGAGAATGTGGGATCTCCCCTCTCGCTGTATTTACTCCCCATCTCAGTGTAGTCACTGATGATCCCGGTCTCTCTGCATTTCCCATTCACACACCCCTTGTTCCCCTGTTTACATTCCCCTTCTGTGTCCAGTTTCTCAGTGATTATCTCCTCACTTTACCTGTTAAATCTGTACCATCCCACTGCAAGATTTCCATCACCCATCCATTGTCCACCGGTACACTCAGTGTTGGAACAATCCGTGCTCCTCCAGGGCTGATCCAGGACGGTGTGGTTTACACACGGATCACCGAGTGTGGAGTCTGTGACTGAGGGACAGAACGATGTTCAGTGTTAATGTACAGCTCACGTTCCCCATCCTCATTCTCTGCCAATCACAACCCCCATCCTGAACTAAATGGTCGGGGGAGGGGAGGCAGGCTAGCTGGAAGGTGAAAGGTGAAGCCAAGTGGGTGGGAAAGGTCAAGGGCTGCAGAAGAAAGAATCTGATCGGAGAGGAGAGTGGACAACAGGAGAAATGGCAGGAGGAGGGGACCCAGGGGGAAGTAATAGTTTGGTGCAAGAAGTAAAAGCTCACATTGGGGAATAGACGAAAGGGGAGGAGAATTTTGTTCACCGGAAGGAGAAATCGATATTCGTACCATTAGGTTGGAGGCTATGCACAAGGAATATAAGGTGTTGCTCCCCGACTTTAAGGGAATTCATCTTGGTACAAAACGTGTATAGATCAACGACAGTGGAAAGGGATTGGGAATCGGTATTCAAATATTTGGCCTTCGGGAAATCCCATTTATGGCAGATGGTGTGAAGATGCTGGAGAAGCAGTCCCCCAGTTTACGATGAGTCTCTCCAATGTAGAGGAGGCCACATTTGGAACAATAGACAGCCCCAGCAGATTTGGTGAAGTGTTTGGGGCCCTCAGTGGAGGTAATGGAGGAGATGAATGTGCAGGTGCAGAGATAAGTGCCTGGAGGGAGGCTAGTGGGGAGGGACATATGGACTTGGGAATTGTGGAGAGAGTGATCGTTGCAGACAGCGGTGGGCAGGGGGAGGAAAGGATATGTTTAGCAGTTGGGTCTCTGTGGATGTTGAGGATATTATGGAGGATAATGCACTGGAGTGGAGGCTGAAGTGCTGGTAGGTAAGGACGAGTGACTTGGGAAGATGGAGTGAGTGGAGATGTATGGGAAATGTAGGAGATCCGGGTGAAGGAAACATAAGTAGTAGAATGAAGGAAATCCCATTCTTTAAAGCAGGAGGACATCTCTGATATTCTGGAATGGAAACAACATCCTGAGAACAGACGTGGTGGTGGCACATCTTGTGCCAAGATGTGGCCACCCTCAAGGTGGAGGAGCAACACCTCATATTCCATCTGGGTACCCTCCAACCTGATGGTATGAATATCGATTTCACTTTCCGGTGAACAAAATTTACTCCACTCCCTTCCTATATTCCCATTCTGATCTTTTACTTCTCACCTGCTTTAAACTTTCCCCTGGGTCTCCTCGTCTTTCCGTTTCTCCAATTGTATTCACTCCCCTCTCCTATCAGTTTCTTTCTTCTCCAGCCCTTGACCTTCCCACTCACCTGGCTTCACCTGTCACCTTCCAGCTAACCACTCTGCCCCCCCAACCTTTGTTCTGGCATCTTGCCCCTGCCCTCTCAGTCCTAAAGAGGGGTCTTGGCCCAAATTATCAACTAACTATTCATTTCCACATGTAACCCCCTGGGTCGCCTCAGGCTCGCTCAGCTCGTTCTCGTCTAGGGGGAGCAGCCTTCGGCCCCGCCAAACTGGGTAATCAGCTGGTGTGGATGCTGTGTGATGTCCCCGCCTCGCCCAAAAACAGACAGTACACCATATGCGATTAAATGAGTACAATTTATAAAGGTTACTATAACTAAGTGATTAATAATGATACAGTGTATATGAAGAGAAAAAAAATAAAGAAAAGGCGCCAAACTTATCAAAGTCCAAACCACTTCGTGCACAACCGTTGGAGCTCAATTTCTGAAGTCTTCTGGCCACCATTCGATCCCCTCCGAACTCCTCGACTCGCAGCTCAGGACCCTCCGAGTGGTCAACCAAGCACATCTAGCTTCATCCCCCCTCCTCGGAGTACGTCCCGGCTTCGGACCCCCCCTTGGGGTCCGATCCTCGCCCAGCTTAGAGCATTGCATCCTCTCTCTCGACCCCCTCGTGCCGATCTCCCCAAAAGCCCGTCAACAAAAGCTTACAGACTCAGAAGAAAGAACATTAATCCCCATTTGGTTTACAAAGGAATACCATTCTCGTTATCAGTAAATTAGCATTCCTGCTAGTTAACAAAAAGAAGAAACCCTCTTTACAGGGGGTCTTGGCCCAAATTATCAACTAACTATTCATTTCCATAGATGCTGCCTGACCTGCTGAGTTTCCCCAGCATTGTGTGAGTGTGTTGTTACATATTACTATATAATACCCTGAGATTCAGTTTCTTCCCGGCATTCACAGTGGAACAAAGAAATACAATAGAACCAATGAAAAACTACACACAAACAAAGACTGACAAGCAACAAATGTGCAATAGAAATCAACAAAGACAGTATCCATCAGTCAGGACCCCACCACCCAGGACATGCCCTCTTCCTATTACCACCATCAGAGAGGAGAGACAGGAGCCTGAAGACACACACTCAACGTTTCAGGAACAGCTTCTGCCCCTCCGCCATCAGATTTCTGAACAGACAGTGAACCCGTGAACATTACCTCACTATTTTTGCTCTCTTTCTACACTACATATTTATTTTCTACATATTTGTTATTGTAACTTGTGTATTGCACTGTACTGCTGCTGCAGAACAACAAAATTCATGACATTTGTCAGTGATAATAAACCTGATTCTGATTCTGTGTTCTAGTACATGGAAAATAGAACAGTACAGCACAGGAACAGGCCCTTCAGCCCAAAATGTTGTGCTGACCCAGCTAAAAAACAAATCAGAAACACACAAACATTAATCCCTTGAGATGTTCCTACAACCGATGATCTCCTCGAAGGACTCTTTATCTTAATATTTTATAAGGAGAGTGTGGAGAGGATGTTTCCTCTGGTAGGGGTATCCAGAACTCGTGGTCACAGCCTCAAAACAGAGGGGTGACCCTTTAGAACAGAAGTAAAGAGAAACATCCTTAGCCAGAGAGTAGTAAACCTGTGGACTGCTCTACCACAGATTGCAGTGGAGGCCAAGTCCATGTGTATATCTTTAGTTGGAAGTTGATCGGTCGGGGCATCAAAGGATATGGTGAGAAGGTAGGTGTATGGGGTTGAGTGGGATCCAGAATCAGCCATGATGTAATGGCGGAGCACACTGAATGTTTAACTGGCCTAACTTCTGCTCCTATGTCTTGTGGTCTTATGTTTTCATTATTTATTGCTGTTAATTTATATTTGCATCTGCACAGTAGTTGCCTTCTGCACTCTTCTTGATCTTTCATTGATCCTGTTACAGTTACTATTCTGTAGATTTGCTGAGCCTACCCACAGGAAAATGAACCTCAGAGTTGTGTATGGTGATATATGAACTCTGATAATAAAATTTACTTTGACTTAATTTAAACATTTCCCTCCTACCTACACAATGACCTTATCACTCCGTTGCTCACATCCATGTGCTTATTTAAACGTCTCCTAAAAGCCCTTGATGTATTTGCCTCTACCACCATACCAGGCAGTGTATTTCAGGTGTCCACCACTCTCTGTAAAAACTTACCCCTCATATCCCCTTTGCACCTACCCCTTTTCACTATCAATACATGCCGTCTGGTATTAGACATTTCAACCCTGGGAAGCAGGTACCCTCTGTCCACTCTATCTCTGCCTCTCAGATGTTATAAACCTCCATCTGATCTGCCCTCAGCCTCCGATGCTCCAGAGTAAACAACCCAAGTTTATCCTGCCTCTCGTGATAGCACATGCCCTCTAAACCAGACAGTACCCTGGTAAACCTCTTCTGCACTCTCTCCAAAGCCTCAACATCCTTTCGATAGTGAGGTGACTGAACTGTATGCAATACTCCAAATGTGGCCTCTTCAGAGTTTTATAAATTTGCAACACAACCTCTTAATGTTGGAACTCAATGCCTCAACGAACAAAATCAGCATTCCATCAGCCTTCTTAACCACCTTATTGAACTCTGAGCCACTTTCAAGGTGCTCTGAACTTGGATCCCAAGATCTCTCTGCTCAACAACACGATTAACAATCTTGCCCTTAACATGCCAAACTTTGATTAGTAACTTTCTGTAATGTATTGTTGTGGCGATCCACTTCCCAGCGCACTCGAACCGGATCACAAAGTGGTGCGCGTCGGTTCCAAGGAGGGCGCCAAGCCTGCTTCACCAGCAAGGGGACGGGAATATGAACGCACGCCCCCTCCCGGGGAGGGCGGGGACGGGAAGGCTTGAAAGCGAGGCCGCCAAGTTTGGATAAATCTCCTTTGCAACTGCAGCTCACCGACTCCGTGTCGTTCACTGCAGCGCTGCGTGTAGCACACCGCTACATTGCGTTCTTTTATCCCCATTAATTGTAGTGAAAACATATATTGCTCTTGCTCCTCGACACAGACGATGAATAAAACCTACTGTCACTGATTAAATGGACTCTCAAGTTCAAGGTTATCATCATTCAATCCTGCCAAAAAACAACGTTCCTCCGGACCAAGTTGCACAAGAGAGTTGAACAGAGTACATGTAACTCACAACAACACATCAAGTAACATTACCACAAATAAATTAACAAATTATAAAACATATTCCGGAAGAGTGACATTTAGCATAAGGTGCATTTCAAAGTTCAGAGTAAATTTATTATCAAAGTACAGATATGTCACCATATACCACCCTGAGATTCATTTTCTTGTGGGCATTCTCAATAAATCTATAGAATAATAACCACAACAGAATCAATGAAAGACCGACCAGTTAGGCCATTCAACCAGAGTGCAGAAGACAACAAACTGTGCAAATACAAAAAGAAGAAATAATAATGATAAATAAATAACAATAAATATCAAGATCAAGAGAAGAAGAGTCCTTGAAAGTGAGACCATAGGTTGTGGGAACATTTCAATGATGGGGCGAGTGAAGTTGAGTGAACTTTTCCCCTGTGCCGTGCAATAGATTTCTGAGCCGTTTCACAGACACCCGGTTCACCTGTCCTTTGTGAGGCCGGGAGGAGTCAGTGTACAATGTTTATATGAAGTGTGAGAGGTTGCAGCCCCTGTTTGAGTATCTGAAGGGGCTGCTGCTCACGTTTTGGTTGTACTTCAGCCCTGTGCTCCTGATATATGGTCACCCAGTACGGAGGGGTTGGGTCACTCAGAGAATCTACTGGTGGGCTTGTTCCTGGACCTGGCCAAGATGGCCATTCGTGGGTCCAGGCAGTCAAGGGCTCTGCCCGAGCTGAATGCCTCTCCCTCTTCTGGGGTTACCATCATGTAGAGATGGAGCATGTGATCACTATGGGTACAGGGGGATTTCCTGGGGCGGTGAGTCCTGCAGGGAATTGAGTGTTTTGTGGTTAGGAATAACCATATTTTAATTTGAAATTGTGAACAATCTTGCAATCATTGATACTGTATTTGTGTTTCGTGAGTGAATAAAATTATATAGTTTTGTAAAAACAAAATGGGAGCAATGCTCTTTAAAGGCCTTTGTTGCCAGGGATGTCTGCACGCGGTCTACGATTCATTCTTGCCTGGACATTAATTAACCCTTGCCTTGCTATGACTGCCCCTTGCTGTTGGAAATTACTTACCCAGCAAAGCCAGAACCAGCAACGGGACCCTCATCTTCCTGGCTAAAAGGGGGAAAAAACATAATTTAATTTTCTCATTAATGTATTTCTACATTTCTTATTATCATCTATAGTATATTTTATTCATTGCACTGCACTGCATCCGTAAAGCAACAAATCTCAGGACATAGGTCAGTGATAACACACCTGATTCTGAACGTAATTTAAATCAGAGAGAAATGATGCAATGGGGTACGGACCAGAGTGCAAACTGGGACAATAATTGAGGATCCATCGACAGTGGGTGTGATACACCACGTTCTCACTGGGACACAACAGAGGTGAGATCTCTCTCTCTCTGGGATCTCAGAGAGACCACCTGAGTCTGTCTGCCCATCTCTCTCACACTGACACCATACAGAGAGGGGTGAGATACCTCCCCCTCTCACTCGTCCCTCTCTCTCTCTCCCTCCCACCACATAGATGTGGGTGAGATCTCCCTCTCTCCTTTCAGAAACTCCACCTGCATTAATGTCCCTGCATCCATCCAGCCCATTCCCTCTTCAGATCTCTTCCCTCCACCAAACCCTGTCCCCATGCAGAGAGCACACACACACACACACTCTGACCTTTAACGGAAAATGGTCCATGACACACACTCACACCTCTGACTCTCAATGGGGAACAGCCCACCTTCTCTCACACACAAACACACAGATTCTGACCCTCAATAGGAAATGGGCCCCGACACGCGCACACACACACACACTCTGACCCTTAATGGAAAATGGTCCATCACACACACACCTCTGACTCTCAATGCGGAACAGCCCACCTTCTCTCTAACACACACACAAATTCTGACCCTCAATAGGAAACGGCCCCTCACACATACACACACACACACACACACACACACACATTAACGGCACAGATCACAGATATCTGAGCCTGACCACGGTTTACAGTCTGCGTGAGAGACGGAGGGAGATGGACCTACCTGTATCCTCCTCAGTTCTGGGGTCCGTCCGTCAGTGGTGTCAGCCTTGGCCCCAACTACCTTCCACACCGGCTGCTGGTGTGAAAGAACACAGGGCTGGGTAACGACACGGCTGAAGATAAGATATGGGTGAACATGCAAAGTGAGGGAGTCGACATGTGTCCCAGCCACCTGGAATGAAGAGTCCATTGTTCTCATTTCCCAAACTTCCTCAACGGACACAGCATCGGCAACAGATCAGGGCAGGAAAAGGGCTCTGAGTGTCGGAACAGGAATGGACACACAGACGAGAGAGTCGAATTAAACCCATGAATTAGGGAGTGCGATAAACCCCTGACTAAACATTCTGCATTGGGCTGTGTATCGGACACACAAGATACTGGGGAGCTCAACAGGTCAGGCAGCATCTATGCAGAGAAATAAAGAGTCAACATTTCGGGTCTCTTCAGCCCTTTACCTTTTCAACCTATGATCTCCCAGCTTCTCACTTCACCCTCCCACTCACTTACCTTCCCCCTCACCTGGCTCCACCTATCATCTCCCAGCTTCTCACTTCACCGTCCCACTCACACCCCCCCCCCCCTCACCTGGATCCACCTATCACATCCCAGCTTCTCACTTTACCCTCCCCCTCACCTGGCTCCACCTATCACCTCCCAGCTTCTCACTTCACCGTCCCACTCACTCACCTTCCCCCTCACCTGGATCCACCTATCACATCCCAGCTTCTCACTTTACCCTCCCACTCACTTACCCTCCCCCCTCGCCTGGCTCCACCTATCACCTCCCAGATTCTCACTTCATCCTCCCACTCACTTACCTTCCCCCTCGCCTGACTCCACCTATCACCTCCCAGCTTCTCACTTCACCCTCCCACTCACTTACCTCCCCCCTCGCCTGACTCCACCTATCACCTCCCAGCTTCTCACTTCACCCTCCCACTCACTTGCCCTCCCCCTCACCTAGCTCCACCTATTACCTCCCAGCTTCTCACTTCACCCTCCCACTCACTCACCTTCCCCCTCACCTGGATCCACCTATCACCTCCCAGCTTCTCACTTCACCCTCCCACTCACTTACCCTCCCCCTCGCCTGGCTCCACTGATCACCTCCCAGATTCTCACTTCATCCTCCCACTCACTTACCTTCCCCCTCGCCTGACTCCACCTATCACCTCCCAGCTTCTCACTTCACCCTCCCACTCACTTACCTCCCCCCTCGCCTGACTCCACCTATCACCTCCCAGCTTCTCACTTCACCCTCCCACTCACTTACCTCCCCCCTCGCCTGACTCCACCTATCACCTCCCAGCTTCTCACTTCACCCTCCCACTCACTTACCTCCCCCCTCGCCTGACTCCACCTATCACCTCCCAGCTTCTCACTTCACCCTCCCACTCACTTGCCCTCCCCCTCGCCTGACTCCACCTATCACCTCCCAGCTTCTCACTTCACCCTCCCACTCACCTACCCTCCCCCTCACCCGACTCCACAATAACCTCTTGACTTTTGAACTCAGTGTCTCAACTAACAAATGCATTCATTCCCTAAGCCTTCTTAAACACAAAAGACTCTGCAGATGCTGGGGTCAAAGCAACACGCACAACACACTGGAGAAACTCAGCAGGTCGGGCAGCAAGTGTGGAAACGAGCGGTCAACGTTTTGGGCCGAGACCCTTCGTCAGGACTGAAGAGGGAGGTAGCAGGGGCCCCATAAAGAAGGAGGGGGGAGGGTGGGAAGGAGAAGACTGGTAGTTGCCAGGTGAAAAACCAGTAAGGGGAAAGATCAAGGGGTGGGGGAGGGGAAGCAGGGAGGGGATAGGCAGGAAAGTTGAAGAAGGAATGTAAGGGGTGATGCACCATCAATAACTCACTCTGAGACATAAGGCGAGATATCGGCTTTTATTGGCTGGAAGAAGGAACAAGCAGTGAGTGACCACCATACTACGTCCTGGAGACTGAGAGGCTGGGCTCAGGCCTTGATTGCCTTTATACAGGGGTCTGTCAGAGGAGCCACAGGAGCAGTCAGCAGGGGGCCTGTCCAGACAGGTATATGTAGTTCACCACAGGGGGAAAGCACTATGTGTAGTCAAAGGAGGCGGAACCATGAGGGAGGTGATAGGCAGCTGGAGGAGGAGACAATGAAACTGGGATGGAGGAAGGGAGAGGGAGGGAATTACCAGAAGGTGGAGAATTCAAAGTTCATGCCAAGGGGCTGGAGACTACCCAGACGGTAGATGAGGTGTTGCTCCTCCAACCTGAGCTTGTCCTCATCATGGCAGTAGAGGAGGCCATGTATGGACATATCCGAATGGGAATGTGAAGCAGAGTTGAAATGGGTGGCAACCGGGAGATCCTGTCTGTTGTGGAGGACGGAGTGGAGGTGCTCAACGAAGCAGTCCCCCAATCTGTGCCGGGTCTCCCGATGTAGAGGAGGCCACACCGGGAGCACCGGAGGTAATACATGACCCCAACAGTGTTGCCTCACCTGGAAGGACTGTTTGGGACCCTGAATGTTGGTAAGAGAGGACGTGTAGGGACAGGTGTAGCACCTACGCCTGCAGGGATGAGTACCAGGTGGGAGATCCGTGGGGAGGGACGTGTGGACTAGGGAGTTGCGGAGGGAACGATCCCTGCGGAAAGAGGACAGGGGTAGTGAGGGACAGATGTGCTCAGTGTTGGGGTCCTGTTGATGGTGGCAGAAGTTGCGGAGGATAACGTGCTGGATCCAGAGGCTGATGGGGTGGTGAGCCTTCTTATCACTTTATAAATCTGTGTAGCCACTTTCCAAGAGCTATGAACTTAGAGCCAAAGATCTCTCTGCTCAGCAACACTGTTAATGATCTGTTTAATCATTTAATCAGTGTACTAATCTGTTTAGAGGTCCTAATGAATATCAAGTTGGATAAATCCCCAGTGCCTAATGGAATTTACCCCAGGTTATTGAAGGAAGCAAGAGATGAGATTGCTGGAACATTGACCAGTATCTTCATGTCTTCTCCAGGCACAGGTGATGAGCCAGAGGCCTCTCTGACTTTACTCTACCAAGGAAAGTGTCACATAACAAAACAGCAGCACAATACAGGCCCTTAGGCCCACAAAGTTGTGCCGAACATGACCCTAGCTTAGAAATTACTAGGCTTACCTATAGCCCTCGACTTCACTAAGCTGCATTACCTATCCAGGAGACTCTTAAAAGACCCTATCGTATCCGTCTCCCCCACCATTGCCGGCAGCCCAATCCAGGCACTCACCACTCTCTGAGTAAGAAACTTACCCCTGACATCTCCTCTGTACCTTCTCAGCACCTTAAACCTGTGTCCTCTTGTGGCAACCACTTCAGCCCTGGAAAAACGTCCCTGACGATCCACACAATCAATGCCCCTCAACATCTTGTACACCTCTATCCGGTCACCTCTCATCCTCCTTCACTCCAAGAAGAAAAGGCCGAGTTCACTCAACCAATTCTCATAAGGCATGCTCCCCAATCCAGTCAACATCCTTGTTAATCTCTTCTGCGCCCTTTCTATGGTTTCCACATCTTTCCTGTAGTGAGGCAAACAGAACTGAACACAGTATTCCAAATGGGGTCTGACCAGGGTACTATATAATACATTACCTCTCGGCTCCTAAATTCAATTCCACGATTGATGAAGGCCAATACACTATAAACCTTCTTAACTAGAGTCAACCTGTGCAGCTGCTTTGAGCGTCCCATGGAACTGGACCCCAAGATCCCTCTGATCCTCGACACGGCCAAGAGTCTTGCCAGTAATACGATATCTGCCATCATATTTGACCCACCAAAATGAACCAATCCACACTTACTAGGTTGATCTCCATCTGCCACTTCTCTTTGTCTTTCTTCATCTTTGGTATTGATATATCCTGCACCTTCTGAATTACTCCCAGAAACTCCAGCCATTGCTGCTCTGCCAACATCCCTGCTAATGTCCCCTTCCAATCAACTTTGGCCAGCTCCTTTCTCATGTCTCTGTAGTTCCCTTTACTCCACTGTAATACTGATACATCTGATTTCAGCTTCTCCCTCTCAGACTGCAGGGTGAATTCTATCCTATCATGATCTCTGCCTCATTACACACCAAATCCAGACCTGTCTTCTCCTCTGAGGGCTCAACACAGACTGCCTTAAAAAGCCATCTTATAGACTCTCCACAAATTCCTTCTTTTTGGATCCAGCGCCAACATGATTTTAGCAATCTACCTGCAAGTTGAAACTCCCATGCCTATCATTACATTACCCTTTCTATCTCCTGGTGCAATCTGTAGCCCACACTCTAGTTACTGCTCCGAGGCCTGTATATAATTCCCATCAGGGTCTTTGTACCCTTGCAGTTTCTTACCTTTACCCACAATGACTCTACATCTTCCTAATGCGATGCCAACTCTCTCTCAGCATTCATTACCCACCCCACTCCCTCTGCTTCTCCTCCTGTCTATTTGATACAACTTGTATCCTTGCACAATTAGATCTCAACCAATGTTCGTTCAACCATGACTCAGTGATGCCCACCATGTCATACCTGCCAATGTCTGTGTTACGAGTTTGTCGACATTATTCATTCAGTATGAGCATTCAAAGATAACACTTTCAGTACTGTATTCAGTGTTAACCCCATTACCATCAGTTAAATTTATATCCCTTTCTAAGCTTTTTGTCTTTTTATTTATACTGGAGACTTTTGTAACCTCTCCTGTACTCTCCTTCCTTTTTGCCTTATCCTCACTCTTCCCAACTATGGAAACTTTGAACCGAATATTTAGTTTGAAGACAAACTTCACCCTATCCCACTGACTGCAGTTTTGACCCGTCATCTGCCTAAATTCCACCACCGTATTGATTTTGGTTACAGAGGTGAAAATACACTAGACCTGGTTTAACTAACACACCAGGAGCACATAAAGCTGTTTCCCTGCCCCTTTGGACTCCCAGATCACTTGTCTGTTATGCTAATTCCAGCATACAAACCACTGATCAAACTGGCCAAACCAGTTCTGAGGGAGCAATCTCAACATTGCAGGACTGCTTTGAAACACAAACTGGAGAATGTTCAGAAAGGCTTAATATCGAGGAGTATGTGGATTCTGAAACCAGCTACAGAGAGAAGTGCACAGTACTGAGACTGTAACCATCACAAAACACATCCGTGTGGGGTCAGTCAGAAGCCATGGCTCACTGCAGAGGGCCATGCACGGCTGAGGGATCATGATGCTGTCTTTAGATTGGGGGACGTGACAGCTCTCAGAGAAGCAAGAACTGTGCTTTCCCACTCCATCCGGAAGGCAAAGTGGGAGCATTCTCAGAGAATTTGCAACCACTCTGCCACACTAGAAAAACGAGGCACATGTGGCAGGAAATTCACAGGATTACAGACAAATCTACCCTATACGTCAGTGACCAAGACACCTCACTCCCCGACAGGATGAATGTCCTTTACTCCCGGTTTGATGCACAGAACAAAGTGCTGGTGAGAGAGACACCCAGGGGAGGAGACCCTCCATCTGGCTGAAGCTGAGGTGAGGAAGTCCCTGGCCAGTGTTAACCCACACAAAGCTGATAATATATCACGTTGGGTTCTGAACGACTGCATCCCAGCTAACTGAGCTGCTGACGGATATATTCCACTTCTCTTTGGAGCAATCCATTGTCCCCTCGGTCTTCAAGACGGCAACTGTCATTCCAGGTCAAAGAAGGTGACAGTAACCTGTCTAAATGACTATCGTCTAGCGGCATTAACATCAACCATTATGAAATGCTTTGACCGGCTGGTCATGCAGCGCATTAAAGCCTCTCTCCCGCCTACATTGCCCCCTTACCGGTTCACTTTCTGGTTCGGATTGGATTGATCCAATGATGATGCATTAGTCTCTGCCATCCACTCTGTCCGGTCCCACCTGGAAAATGGGGTCTCACATTTATACACCAGTTTGGCATTTAACACCATCGTACCCTAGAAACTGCCCTCTCTGGGTGTCAACACCTCCCTCTGTAACTGGATCCTGGACTCTGAATGAAAGGCCACAGTCAGTCTGTGTGGACAGTAAAGTCTCCAGTCCCATTACACTGAGCACTGGCGCTCCCCAGGTCTGTATGTTCAGCCCCCTGCTGACACACGACTGTGTCACGAGATTCAGATCAAACCCTGTCAACAGTGGTTGTGGCCTCAGCAACAACGATGATGAGTTGGAGTACAGAGAGGAAGTGGAGAGGGTGGTGGACTGGTGTGAGAACAACAACCCCAGTCTGAACATGGAGAAGACCAAGGAAATGATTGTGGACTTTGGGAAAGTGAAGATGAACCATCCCCCTCTGTGTATACATGGCTCCTCTGTAGGGAGAGTCAAGTGAACCAAGCTCCTGTGAGTTCACGTCACGGATAACCTCCCCGGTCCCTCAATATCATCTCCCTGAATAAGAAGGCACAGCAGCACCTCCACTTCAGGCTGTCTCTGCACTCTGGCAGTGTGCTTCAGGTTGTTGTCCTGTTGAAAGATGAACTTCCTGCACAGTTTATACTTTCTGGAAAAGGCCAGCAGGTTTTTATCCAGGATCTCTCTGTGTTTAGCAGCTTTCATCTTCCCATGAAGTGGCTTCAAATTTTAAAAAGACTGAAGTGGAGGTAAGGGGATTAGGAAGGGTTCTCCTGTGGCCATTCCCCTCAGTAACAAGTACACCTCTTTGGATCCCACTTGGGGGATGACCCATCGGGGCTTGGCAACACCAGCCCGGTTTGTGGATGATACCAAGATTGGTGAAATTGTGGATAGTGTGGAAGACGTGCAGAGAATACAGTGTGATATAGATCAGTTGCAGATATGGGCTGAGAAATGGCAGATGGAGCTTAACCCAGAGAAATGTGAGGTGTTGCACCTCGACAGGGAAAATGCAAAGGGACAGTTCATTGTTACGGGCAACATTATTAGCAGTGTTGCTGAGCAGAGAGATCTTTGGACCCAAGTTCACAGCTCCTTGAAAGTGGCTACACAGTTCAATAAGGTGGTGAAGAAGGCTTATGGAATGCTTGCTCTTATTAGTCGAGGCATTGAGTTCCAAAGTCAAGAGGTTATGTTGCAACTTCATAAAACTCTGGTTGGGCCACATCTGGACTGTTGCAAACCGTTCTGGTCACATCACTACAGGACAGATGTTGAGGCTTTGGAGAGGGTGCAGAAGAGGTTTGCCAGGATGCTCCCCGGTTCAGAGGGCATGAGAGGTTGGATAAACTTGGGTTGTCGTCTCTGGAGTGGAGGAGGCTGAGGGGACATCTGATAGAGGTTTATAATATTATGAGAGGCACAGATAGAGTGGACAGAGAGTATCTGTTTCCCAGGGTTGAAATGTCTCAAACAGTTATGTATTAGAGGTGAGAGGGGTTAGGTTCAAAGGGGATGTGAGGGGTAAGTTTTTCACTCAGAGAGTGATGGATGCCTGGAATGTGTTACCTGGTGAGGTGGTAGAGTCAAATACACGAGAGGCTTTTAATAGATGTTTAGATAGACACATGGATGTGTGGAAGATGTTGGGATATGGACATTCTGTAGGGATTAGTCTGTCTAATTTGCTTTGTAGCTGGATCGGCACAACATTATGGGCTGAAGGAGCTGTTCCTGTGCTTTACTGTTCTGTGTTTTATGTCTGGGTCCTTCAGTGGCCCAGTGAGAGTCCTAACCTTCACTCGATCGAACATCTGTGGCAAGATGTCAATAAAGCCGTCCACCTTCACTCCCCAACTAATCTGGCACAGGTTTACAGACAGGTGTGAGCAAACCCTGCTCCATCATGTAGTGCAAAGCTAATAAAAACATCTAAAAAGACTATTGGCCATAATAGCTGTGAGAGGTGGTGCAATTAATTACTGAGCAAATGGAATGAAGATTTTGACTAATGATGTTTCAGTTTCTGAATTTTTAGCTTTTCCATGCTTTGCTATTTTCCCTGTTTTTTTTTTTGGCTCCAATGTGAAAAAAAGAGCACGTGATTCTCAATTAAAAAATTTCAGTTAAATTAATCAATATCCCTTGTTGCAATACACATTAAGGTGAACAAGGTTTTGGGATCAGTTTAGTATTGAGGCGAGCCTGATGATTGAAGGATAGTTACTGTGTTTGACCTGGTGATGTGAGACCAAGGCTCCTGTACCTCCTGCCCAGTGGAAGCAGTGAGAAGAGAGCACGGTCTGGATGGGGGTCACTGATGATGGATGCAGCTTTCTTGTGTCAATGACCTTCTGGATGTGCTCAATGGTGGGGAGGGGTATGTGTGTGTGTGTGTGTGTGTGTGTGTGTGTGTGTGTGTGTGTGTGTGTGTGTGTGTGTGTGTGTGTCTCCCCTTCCTCTGTCTCACCCCAACTGTCTTTCACTTTCTTGCTCTCTGCTTTCTCCACCCCCAACACCTCACATTGTGCCAATACCTCTTGCTTTGACCTGTGACCTTTCACCAAATGTGACCTGTGTCTATGATGTGAAAACCCCTCTGTTCTCAGTCTGTTTGCATCCGGTGGCAAAACAGGAGAACAGAACAGGGCAGAATTAACCAGAGGGATGTTCCTATTGGATCTGTAATGCCCACACGAGCCAGAGTGAATAATATGGAATGTTTTGCAGTGAAACTGAGTATTCAGCACCACAAACTGCATATCATACCTCTGACCCTCTCTCACCTCACCCCCGCCCAACCTTTCAGTCTCACTCTCCGGATCACCTCACCACACTATTCCAGGAACTCCTCTCACTTCTGTCTGTGGGTGAATTTGCATCTGTGGGTGAATTTGCATCTGTGGCTTTCAACACGTGATACCTGCGTGTGTGAAAAGAACAGTCCATTGTTCTCAATCTGTGTGTTTTTTGTTGATAATTATTTCCTGTTGTTTGCCTCCCACCCTTCTTAAAGAGTGGAGTGACATTTACAATTTTCCATTCCTCCGAAATCATCCCAGAATCTAGTAATTGTTGAAAGATCACTCCTTATGCCTCCACAATCATTTCAGCCACCTCTTTCAGAACCCTGGGGTGTAGTCCATCTGGTCCAGGTGACTTATTTACTTTTAGACCTTTCACGTGTCCAAGCACCTTCTCCTGTATTTCCAAATTACTCCCAGAAACTCCAGCCATTGCTACTCTGCCATCATCCCTGCTAATGTCTCCTTCCAATCAACTTTGTCCAGCTCCTCTCTCATGCCTCTGTAGTTCCCTTTACCCCACTCTAACACTGATACATCTGATTTTAGCTTCTCCCTCTCAGACTGCAGGGTGAATTCCATCATATTTTGATCTCTGTCTCATTACACAACACCAAATCCAGACACTGGGTCTTAGCACTCAGATCTGCAGCTCGATCTTCAACTTCCTCACAGACAGGACCCAGGCTGTAAAAATAGGGGACAAGCTCACCTCTACAATCACTCTGAGCAACGGTGCCTCTCAATGCTGTGTACTCAGCCCCCTGCAGTACTCACTGAACACCCATGATTGTGTCGCCACGTTTCCATCGAACTCAATATATGTGAGAGAAATGATTCTTTAGGAGTCCATTTAGAATGTGCTGACACAGAAAGAACGTGCAAAGCAACTTGCAGGGCAACGTATAAACCAATTTGCAAAATCAGGATGAAACAATAGCTTGCTGATTAAAGAAGCGATACAGGTAACGGGAAGACATGCTTAACGATTGAACAATAACGGTGTTAATGCGCTGAGGCTGATAAGTGGGCCAAAGGGTAGTCACATTTGTAATTTTGTAATGAGATTAAGGAAGAATGTCTGCACCTCACATGGGTGCAACTCACAAAATTGTAAACAAGTAGGGTATAAAAAACTGTGCAAAGTGTAATTCGGCACTCAATCTAGCAGGAGCTGGTTGGGTCCGGCTCTGCAGACTCGAAAAATAAAGTTTACCGTTCTGCAAATTGCTGAGACTCAGTGTGTTTCTGACAACGTGGGGGCTCGTCCGGGATCCACACTCCGGCCGCGGTGGACACGAGGAAGGACATCGGAGACGGTGCACCCCGCCGAGTTTGGCGGTCCCTGACTCCTTGCTCGTCGCTCCAACGCGGCTTGAGCGAGTGATATCCGGACAGCGCAGAGCGGTAAACGGGGAGAAGGGGACAGTACCTGGTACTGGAAGTCCCCAGGACGCACCGGGTAAGTGCCTACTATTATAGTAGAAAGGTGCGGGAATAAGTAAGGACGGAGAAGACCGGGATCGCTACCCGGGGGTCCTCCTGATTAAGTAAGAGCGGAATAAGATGGGAGGGGGTGGCTCTAAAAAGAAAGAGGAAACGGAGAGACCGGGACCATACCCGGGGGTTCCTCCTGATAGCCCCCTCGGTAGAATGTTTGAGAATTGGGGATGTGGAAGACTAAAAGGGAAACAAAAGAAAAAAATGATACAGTACTGTTTAATTTGGTCGAAACAGCCGATAGAAAAACCTGCGGTCTGGTGGCCGCGGCTTGGGTCTGAGGAGGATTGGGTACGACAAGCCTTAAACATTTACGTTAATTCAAAACCAAATGTAAAACCGGAAGAAATTGCTTATGCTTTTTGTTGGGCTCCCTGGCCAGGAGTAACAACAAAGAGTTTTAAATTGGGCATTAAAGGGGAGCGGAAGTGGGACCCACTCGATCATTTACCCCCTCCCTATGTCCAGCCTTCTGCGCCCCTTGCGGGAGCAGAGGGAGGACGTGAAGAAAGTGAAAAAAACAGAAGAAATAGACCCGGAGAGGGAAGAGAGGGATGTTAGGGAAAAAGCAAAAGCAAGGATCTAAACAAGGAGTGTGACAAGAGCAGATAAGAAAAAGAAAGACGAATTAAAAAAGGAAGAGGTACAGCTGTGTCCCCTTCGAGAGGTTCCAATGGGAGGAGAACGGGCAGGAACAGGATTTGTAAACGTCCCTCTGACATGTACCGAAGTACGAGGATTTAAGAAAGATATGAAAACTTTATTAGAAGATCCAATGGGACTGGCAGAACAGTTGGATCAATTCTTAGGACCTAATGTTTACACTTGGGAAGAAATGCATGCGATTATGGGAACGCTATTTTCTGCACAAGAGAGGCAAATGATACGACAAGCTGCAATATCAATTTGGGGAAGGGAACAGCCGAATGAGTTACCGGGGGACCGGAAATTTCCAGTAAACGACCCACAGTGGGACAAACAAGCAGAAGAGAGAAGACGGCAATATCCCATTGCCATGGAAGGGAGGAGGGGATTACAACCTGTAATTGAGACATTAGTATCAGATGGACTCCTGGAAGAATGTATGTCACCCTTTAATACCCCCATCCTACCGGTCCGAAAGCCCGACGGCACGTATCGAATGGTTCAAGATCTGAGAGGCTTAAATGCGGTAGTCCAAACACGATACCCGGTAGTGCCTAACCCCTATACATTAATGAGCAAAATACCTCCTGAACATGAATGGTTCAGTGTGATAGATCTAAAAGATGCCTTTTGGAGTTGCCCGTTGGAGGAAGGTAGCCGAGATATGTTCGCATTTGAATGGGAAAATCCCTTCACTGGGCGGAAGAAGCAACTCCGGTGGACCGTCTTGCCCCAAGGGTTCACGGAGTCCCCAAACCTATTCGAACAGGTACTGGAGCAAGTATTGGCTGGATTCCATTGTACCGAAAAGAACCAACTATTACAGTATGTCGATGACCTACTACTATCGGGACCAGCAGAGGAGGTAGTGCGAGACGATACTATAAGACTCCTGAATTACCTAGGAGAAAAAGGATTGCGGGTGTCCAAGAATAAACTGCAATTTGTCGAGAAGGAAATAACATATCTCGGACACAGAGTCAGTAAAGGGCACCGCCAAATAACCCCAGAAAGAATAGCGGGAATAACTAAAATACCGCTTCCCAGGACAAAGAAGGAAATAAGACAATTTCTGGGCTTAGTGGGCTATTGCCGGATTTGGATAGAGAATTATACCTCCCTGGTGAAGTTTATGTACGACAAATTGGCAAAGGAAGACCGGGGAATAATCAGCTGGACCGAAGAAGAAGAACAGAAGTTCAGGAAAATAAAAGGGCAACTAATTCGGGCCCCGGTATTAACACTGCCAGCACTGGAAAAGCCCTTTCAGCTGTATGCAACAAACAATGAAGGAACTGCGTTAGGAGTACTAACCCAAGAAAAAGGAGGAAAGCGGCAACCTGTGGCCTTTTTATCAAAAATGTTAGACCCGGTATCCCGGGGATGGCCGACGTGCATACAAGCCGTAGCGGCAGCAGCCGTACTAGTAGAAGAAGCACGGAAATTAACCTTTGGGGGAAGAATGACGGTGTATACCCCGCACTCCGTTAGCACCCTCTTAGCCCAAAAAGCTCAGCGGTGGTTGACGGACTCTCGCATACTGAAATACGAAACCATTCTGATGGTCGGGGATGATTTAAGCTTTGAAAAGAACAATAGTTGTAACCCGGCACAGTTCTTATACGGGGAATCAACAGGGGAGCCCGACAAACATCAGAAGGCGAGTGGAAGACCCCCGACGGACGGCAAGTACTGAATAAGGAAGTAACTCGTCATATACTGCAACAACTACACCAACAAAGCCATTGGGGAGTGCAAGCTATGTGCGACACTATCCTAAGGGACTATGTTTGTAAAGGGATATTCACACTAGCTCAACAGGAGGTGTGGGGCTGTTACACCTGCCAAAAGGTAAACAAGAAAATGATGCGTGCCACCCATAAGGGGGGACAAACACTAGCCGACCGACCGTCCCATCGGATCCAAATAGACTTTACGGAACTACCACAAGTTCAGAGATGGAAGTACCTGTTAGTAATTGTGGATCACTTCACTCGGTGGGTGGAAGCATTCCCAACCACTAAAGCGGACGCCCCTACAGTGGCACGGATCCTATTAGAAAATATAGTCCCAAGATATGGAATAATGGGGTCTATTGATTCAGATAGGGGAACACACTTTGCCTCAAAAACACACCAGCTAATCTGTGACGCCTTAGAAATCCAGTGGAAGCTGCACACCCCCTGGCACCCTCAGAGCTCAGGAAGAGTCGAGAGGATGAACAGTACTTTGAAGACGCAATTGACAAAACTAATGATGGAAACCAAGCTACCCTGGACCAAGTGTCTACCCCTGGCCCTACTAAGAATCCGCACGGCTCCTCGAAAAGATATAGGAGTATCCCCTTATGAAATGTTGTTTGGCCTTCCATATTGGAACAAGGTGGAGGGCTATCCTTCC
This sequence comes from Hypanus sabinus, assembly GCF_030144855.1. Lineage (NCBI taxonomy): Eukaryota > Metazoa > Chordata > Chondrichthyes > Myliobatiformes > Dasyatidae > Hypanus > Hypanus sabinus. Next base: position 318,002 of record NW_026779700.1, read on the forward strand.
CTGCAAGGGGGAGATGTCTTTGTAAGGGACTATTTACAGGCACTGTCTCGTTCTTTTGCAGAATTGCGCAGGAAGGGGTTACTCGCACAAACCCCACCTCTGGACTTCGCACTCCACCGAACTCAGCCCGGTGACTGGGTCCTGATTAAGACTTGGAAGCCAGAGAAGTTACAGCCGCAGTGGGAAGGCCCATTCCAGGTGCTACTGACCACCGAAGCCGCAGTAAGGACAAAAGAAAAAGGGTGGACCCACGCCGCGAGAATCAAGGGACCCGTAAAGCCCGAAGAAGGTGCAGAATGGACTTGCGTCCAGGGAGAAGACCCGATGGTGCTAAAGCTCAAAAGACGGACAGAATGAACTTTGGGACTGTAATGTATATACTGCTATTGTTGAGAAGCGCTGAAGGGGGATGTGATAAGTGCAGGACGACGGTAAGGGTGGGCATGACGGTTTTTCCAGGGTCCTTTGTGTCACACTCGCATGTAAACGAGAAATGTTATGACTACAATAAAAAGGAGGAGTATGTGGAAAGTTTAATCTAACCAACTGCTGCTTAAAGATAGATGACAACGGAAAGGTGGTTCAAAAAATATCAGATAAAATAAGGAAACTGGCCCACGTGCCGGTACAGACCTGGAAGCCGCTGGGGTATTGGGACTGGCTGGACGGATGGTTGAAAGGAGGCTGGTGGCGAACCGCTTTAGGGGTTATAGGAGGGGGATTGATGGTCCTCCTTCTGCTACCATGTCTGATCCCCTGCTTGCGGGAGCTAGTAGCTCGGGTGGCAAGACAAGTCATGCAACCAGGGGCCCCGGCTGATCCTGTTCAGGTACTCCTACAAAGGGAAATAGAGCTAGAGGAAGAAGCCTATGTAAACCCGTGGCAAAAGCCCAAATAATGAAGCGGGGAAGGTGGGGCTCGCGCTGCGGGAAACGAACCGACCAGAGACGGAGGGAGGAGCTCGCGAGCCGACGGTTTACCTGCCCAATGACGTAACTCGGGGTGGGCGGAGTTACCTGTGCAGTGACGTAAGGCGAACTGCGCGCGACGGTGAGCGGTCACCTGATTGGCTTTTTCGGAGCAAATTCCAGAAAACTGGCTTTTTTCCGATTTGTGTGGCTTCGGAAGATTCATTTGGCTTTTTCCCGGCTTTTTCACTTGCTGACATTATCTGCACGAAAATTACAAGCCATCCTGTTTCTGAAACATTTTCCTTTGAGAAAGATGTATTTCGGTCATTTCCATTCGGCAATATCCAAACCGGCAACACGGCCGGTCACGTGATCCGGCTCCAGTTTGTCTCGGATGTGATTTATAATCATACACATCGACTTTCTATACGGAATCACGTTTTGTGGTGAAACTGTGACGCCTTCGGCTCTTTTTATAAATCATTCATCATCAACACATGTCGTCAAGGAAATGGAAAGCTTGTTCCGAGAGCAATCGTAAGTACAACAGCAAATGGGAAGAAAAACTTGTCTGGGTACAAAAGGCTGCTGATGTTCCAGTAAAACTCTTAAATTTGTCCAAAAAGGTTCAATTTTAGAACAAGACCAAGTAGAATGTAAAAACGTACTAATTTCTTGGTTACATCGGAAACACTGATCAGATAAATTTGGGTTTAATTTATATATTTTTTGTGGTGTAATATATAATTGATGTAAAAAATTATATTCCGCTTATCTTAACCGGATATTTATTGTATTTGTCATACTGTCAAGACATAGTCTTGATCAATTTGTTTCTTCAATTTTAATATTCAAGCCAGTTTCCCATTTTTGTCTTGACTTATGGATTCCTTGTTTAATTGCCTGTTTTTGAATCAAACTTTACATACAAGAAATAAATTTTTTAGTTTTTCCTTTTTGAATTAAAGTTTCTATTTCATTAGATTTCGGCAATAACATTGTTTGACCCAATTTTTCTCGGAAATAAGCCCTTAATTGGAAGTAACAAAAAAGAGTGTTTGATATTTTATATTTATTCTTTAATTGATCAAATGAAATTAATATACCTCCTTCAAAACGATCTCTTATATATCTAATCCGTTTTTGAAACCAATTATATAAAAGTTGATTATTCATTGTAAAAGGAATGTCTATTTTGAATTGAAGATCTCTTTGCTAATAAAGAATTCCTTATTTCATCATCAACATTTATTCCATAAATCAATCAAATGTTTTAATATAGGAGATTCTTTCTTTTCCCGTATCCATTTAGATTCCCATTTATGTATAAAATCTTCTGGTGTATTTTCTCCTATTTTATCTAGTTCTATTCTAGTTCATGCTGGAATTCTAAAGGGTGGGATTAATAAATATTGTGGATTCTGGTAAATTATCAGCCAGTGAGCCTGACATCAGTCAAGGGTAAATTACTGGAAGGCATTCTAAAGGGCAGGATTAATAAATTCAATGGATTCCGGCTCACTGGGGCAGCTGGGACAACACTTAAAGAACAAAAACTAATGGAGAAATTAGCCAGCGTTCCATTTGTTTATTTGGGACAGAAGATTTTTGCTGAACAGTTTCTAACTAGTGTCAGTCAGGTGACTTGTGTGGCCCTTAGACACGTCTGAACTTGAGCTGGTGCCTGCACAAGATGCCAGGAAAATTACTGTTGGATTTCGAGATTACCGGAAGCTGGAAGGCAATGCAAGCAGTCTGTTATCAACACTCAGTGTCTGTGCTGACTTGTTCTTTGACAGTCAATCAAAAGAACACGGCAACGTGCACTGAATTCTTCTGTCTATAACTATTAGGAACTAATACAGAGTTTCATCATACTGTCGTAGTATTAGCAGTGTTCTTATGTGTTCTGTATTTCATTTAAATGTGTCAATTGTTGATCAATTAGATTGTCTTTTTCAAATTATTTCCATGAAACTTGGTCTAATTAGGGACAGCCATTTAATTGGACCCCATTTAATCAGAACCTTCTGTATTTGGACAGGCAAGCACAATTTTCACACTGAATCTCCCTTAACCTGGACAAGGGGCCGGGAAAGTGAACAATCCCACCTCTACCATTCCCAGGGTCACCATGGAAACCAGTTAATCTTTTCACCATCTTCACACCATTGTAATGTGGCCAAGCAAGGCTTTTATTACATGCAGAAGTGTTGAGGTGTGACCAATCAGGGAGAGGTCAAGGCCTGACATCACAAGGCCACTGTGACACGGGCGGGACACATCACAATGCGATGCAGCATCACCACAGGGTTTCATCTCTGGTTGCCTGGAGACCGGAGACAAACAGATGCAAGGCAGATATTATGGGCTGTAACACGTCTACACGGATGGTTCAGAAGATCCAGTGACAGCTCGTCCCCGTGTTTCTGTTCATGCTCCAAAATCTCAGCTTGAACAGTCAGTGAGGGTGAGCACAACACCACAATGGTGAGGATGAGGGTTGTCGGAGGTTACAGTGGGATGGAGGCCATTCCGGATAGTGGGCCCAGGAATGGTTGGGGCAACTTAACCGGACAAGCACGACTTTGGAAGGTAAACCAGAGTGGAACACACAGAGTGAATGACAGGGTCCAGGGAGAGTTGTAGAACAGAGAGACCGATGGGGAGATGTATAGAGTTCCCTGAAAGAGGCACACAGGTAGACAGGGGGAGTGAAGAAGATGTGGACGGATTCTCATGCTGTGTAAATCCGTGACTCTCAGTGTAAGTCGTTCTCTCGTCTCATCGTAAGCCTGTGAATTTACTTTCTCTTTCTTCTCCCAGAACAACCAGACTGTTAGAGCATTGGGAAGCTTTTCAAAGCCAACAGAGGCAACTAAAAGAAGACAAAAAGATGGAATACAAAGGTCAGCTCCATCTTGGGTACTGGCCTACAAAGGACCCAGGACATCTTCAGGGAGTGGTGTCTCAGAAAGGCAGTGTCCATTTTTAAGCCCTTTTCTCACTGTTACCATTAGGTAGGAGGTACAGAAGCCTGAAGGCACACACTCAGTGATTCAGGAATGGCTTCTTCCCCTCTGCCATCCAATTCCTAAATGGACATTGAATCTTTAGACACTACTTCACTTTTTAAAAAAATATACAGTATTGCTCTTTTTGCACATTTTATTTAGTCTATTCAATATACATAATTGATTTAGTTATTTATTATTAACTTTTTTCTCTCTGCTAGATTATGTATTGTATTGAACTGCTGCTGCTAAGTTAACAAGTTTAATGTCACATGGCAGTGATAATAAACCTGATTCTGATTCTGAAAAGTTACTTCAGATATATAAAGAGAGGCAAGAGTAGATTTTGGACTGCTGTAAAATGACGCTGGAGAGGTAGGATGTGAGGAGTAGGATATAGTGGATGAAATGAATAAGTATTTTGCACCAGTCTTCACTGTGGAAGACACTGACAGTATGCTGGAAGTTTAAGTGTGTCAGGAGCTGGAGTGAGTGAAGTTGTCATTGCTAAGGAGAAGGTGCTTGGGAAACAGAAAGGTCTGAAGGTAGATAAATCACCTGGACCAGATTGTCTACACCCCAGGTTTCTAAAAGTGGTGGCAGAGGACATTGTGGGGGCAAGAGTGATGAGAATGAATATATTCTGCTGTGGTTCCGGAGGGCTGGAAAATTGCAAAATTCACTCCACTATTCAAGAAGGAGAAAGGAAATTATCAGCCAGTCAGTCTGACTGCAGTGGTTGGCAAGATATCGGAGGCAATCGTTCAGGATGTGGTTAAGGACTCGAAAGCACATGATAAAATAGGCCGTAGTCAACGTGCTTTCCTTAAGAGAAAATCTTGCCTGACAAATCCACTGGAATTCTTTGCGGAAATAACACCCAGGATTGGCAAATGAGAATGAGTGGATGTTGTGTATTTGGATTTACAAAAGGCCTTTGACCAGGTGCCACACATGAGGCTGTTTAACAAGTTGAGAGCCCATGGTGTTGGAGGAAGGAATATAGCACGGATAGAGTATTGGCTTATTGGCAGGAGGCAAAGAGTGGGAATAAAGGGAGCCTTTTCTGTTTGGCTGCTATTGGTATTCCACGGGGTCTGTGTTGGGACCGATTCTTTTTATGTTATACAGTATGTCAGTGATTTCAGTGATGGAATTAATGACTTTGTAGCCAGGTTTTCAGACAATATGAACAGTGGCAGATGGAGCACAGTGTCAAGAACTGTATGATCATGCACTTTGGTAGAAGAAATAAAAGTGTAGAGTGTTTTCTAAATGGAGGGAAATTTAAAAATCTGAGACACAAAGGGACTTGGGAGTCCTCGTGCAGGATTCCCTAAAGGTTAATCTGCAGGTTGTGTTGGTGGAGTGGAAGAAAAGAGCGACGTTAGCATTTATTTCAAGATGACTAGAATATAAATGGAAGGATGTAAGGTTGAGGCTTTATAAGGCCCTAGTGGGGCTTCGCTTGGAGTATTGCGAGAGGTTTACGCCTTTTATTTAAGAAAAAATGTGTTGGCATTGGAGAGGGTTCATGATTCCAGGAGTGAAATGCTTATCATGTGAGGAGAGTCTGGTGGCTCTGTGCCAGTTCTTTGTGGAATTCAGGATAATGAGGGGAGATCTCAATCAACCTCTCAAATGTAACAGGCATCGATAGAGTGAATGTGGAGAGGATGTTTCCACTGGTGGGGGTCTCAGATCAGAGGACACATCCTCAGAACAGATGGACGTCCATTTAAAACGGAGATAAGGAGGAATTTCTTTAGCCACAGGAGTGAATCTGTGGAATTCTTCTCCACATTGGAGAGGATGTCTCCACTGGTGGGGGTCTCAGATCAGAGGACACATCCTCAGAACAGAGGGATGTCCATTTAAAACGGAGATAAGGAGGAATTTCATTAGCCACAGTGGTGACTCTGTGGAATTCGTCTCCACATTGGGTATATTTAAGGCAGAGGTTGATCGATTCTTGCTGGGTCAGGGAGGCAGGATATTAGGGCTGCCTAATAGTAGATATTAGAGAGGGAAATGATGAAAGTGGCAGAGCAGACTCGATGGACCAAATGGCCTAATTCTGCCCCGATATCTAACGGTCCAAGTCTATGGCTGGAAAGTCCTGACACGTAAACTAGATGACACTTGGTCAGTGGATGATCCAGGTTAGGTGAGTAGGAGTTGGACAGAACCCTTACGTTTGACCACCACAAGGAGTTAATCATAAAGCCCACTCCACCTTTTTAAATGCCTTAACACCATATCACATCCTGTATTGTCCATGGGTGTAGCTGTGTTTCAGATGCAGCAGTCTAAAATGAGAATATTGGACAATTGCCTTCGGAGCTACTTACAGGAGTCACCTTCTTAACGGTGCCCAAAAAGCTAATGCTTTCATCACATGTGTAAAAAAAATAAAAGGCATTGAATGGTTTATACTGGTAAATTCTATTATGAATATAGACTGTTTAATTTGAGAAAGGTACTGGATCTCCCCTTGGGGACGAGACAGGACAGGTGACAGAAGTGTGTGCAGGAACACACTTTGGATCTAGTGATCACAATTACACTGAGACCCTCAGTGGGTCGCTGTCTCCCATGGTGATTGCACCCTAGCAGTCTACATGATATGAGAGCCAGTACACAACCAGGACTGTAGGATATGGAGAGCAAGCTTTTGTCCATGTAGGAGGATCCACTCTCCTCGAAGCCAGTGGATCCAGAGAAATAGAAATTTTGGAACCAGGGGCATCTCAGGAATTGCCAGTCTGTGTAGAACTCAACACAGGATTGTCCTAGAGAATCCAGCTTCAGGTTATTCCACAGGATTTACTCCCAAACCCGTACACATGAGTGGGTAGGATTGTCCTAGAGACCCCAGCTCCGGGTTATTCCTCAGGGTTTACTCCCAAACCCGTACACATGAGTGGGTAGGATTGTCCTAGAGACCCCAGCTCCAGGTTATTCCTCAGGGTTTACTCCCAAACCCATACACATGAGGATTAGGATTGTCCTAGAGACCCCAGCTCCAGGTTATTCCTTAGGGTTTCCTCCCAAACCCATACACATGAGGAATAGGGTTGTCCTAGAGACCCCAGCTCCAGGTTATTCCTCAGGGTTTACTCCGAAACCCATACACATGAGTGGGTAGGATTGTCCTAGAGACCCCAGCTCCAGGTTATTCCTCAGGGTTTACTCCGAAACCCATACACATGAGTGGGTAGGATTGTCCTAGAGACCCCAGCTCCAGGTTATCCCTCAGGGTTTACTCCCAAACCCTTACACATGAGTGGGTATCGCTGAAATACAGTGGTTTGAGCTCAGAGATTTCCTTCTCCAGATAAGTTCCCAACCACGGCCGACAAGCCCAGTCTGCCTGAAGCGAATGCTTTTAAGGCATGAATAATCTGCCTTTGTCCCTTGTCCCGTCAGTAGAACCAGTTCCTCTGGACATATCAGCTAAACCACACGTGGAAACCAGGAGCTGGACTTGGTTGTCAGAGCCTGTTTGAGACGCAGGCCATTGAGAACATTTAATGGGTATTGGGAGGTTATCCTGACTACCACCTCCCCTCCCACTTCAGTGACAACCTGAAGGAACCATTCATTTCATGATAATTACGGAGAAGGATAGGACTGGTCCTCGGACTGTGATGCTAAACTGGAGAAAGGCCAGTTTTGGTGGCATCTGAAGGGATCTGGCAGGTATGGATTGGTGGAGGTGGTTTTCTGTTAAAGAGATGCTTGGTAAGTGGGAGGTTTTCAAAAGTGAAATATTGAGAGCACAGAATGTGTACCTTGCATTTGGAGTAAAAGGCAAGACTAACAGGTTTAGAGACCCAGGGTAGGAATAAGAGGTGAGGTTAGGATCCAATGAGGCACTTGTGGGGTATAAGAAATGCAAGAGACCTCTTAGGAGAGAAATCAGGAGGATGATCGAGGACACGAGGTTACAGTGTCGTACAACATGAAAGGTTGCTTTAGTAGACAAGGTGAAATAGGATCCTACAGGTATTTTAAGAGCAAAAGTTTTGCAAGGGACAAATTTGGTCTGCTGGAAGATCAGAATGGTGAACGATGTGTGGAGCTAAAAGAGATGGGGAGATGGTAAACTGATTTTTTTCATCTGTATTTACTCGGGAGATGGACACAGACTCTAGAGAAGTGAGGAAAAGCAGCAGGGAGGTCATGGATCCTATACTGACTACCGAGGAGGAGGAGTTTGCTGACTTGAGGTGAATTAGAGTGGATTATTCCCCAGGGCCTGTGGGAGGCAAGTGGAGAAATTGCAGGGGCCCTAGCAGAGATATTTAGATCATCCTTAGTGACAGGTGAGGTACCGGAGGACCGGAGGGTATCTAATGTTGTCCGGCTGTTTCAGAACGACTTGAAATGTAAAACGGGAATTATCGGCCAATGAGCCTGACATCAGCAGTGGGGCAGTTAGTGGAAGGCATTCTAAAGAACTGGATATATGAGTAGGACAGGTTCAGTGAGATACCGCCAAATGCAAGAAGATGGGACTTGCTCATATGAGGATCCCTCTTACCCTTTTTCCCTCCTGTCTACTCCCTCCCCATCCATTAACCCGCTGTCTCAAGGTTATTTAAACCATCTGACAAAATTCACTCAAAGGTGATGATGTCATCAACAGGTCCATCCAAATGAGGCTCCCCGATTGGCTGCGGGACATTGATGTCATCAAGCAATGTTTCCAGATGGGTCTCTGTGATTGGCTCCAGGGTGGTGACATCATTGAGTTGGGTATCATAGGCCTTGGCTGTGATTGGTCCCAGGACTCATCTCCAACAGGCTTTGCATCAAAGACCCTACAATTGGCTCTGAGGTTCCCACAGCAATGGTGATTGGCTTCCGAACCTTGACGTCATCGTGCCGTGTGACCGATTTCACCCCTCTGATGTGCTCCACCAGCAGCCCTGTTGGCACCCGGCCTGTCCCACTGGCGATTGTCTCTCCCCCTAACACCCAACAACGGGCTACTTTCCAGCCTTCACTGAACACTCCTATGTGGCCGTTCAGCAACGGCAACGGCTATTGGCTCCAGTGGCCTGACATATTCATTGGCTCACCAACATCATCATACTGGGTTGGATCCTACCCAATAACTCCGCTGAGAATCCCCACAGTTTGACCTCATTGGCTACGCATCAATGGACTCCAGCCCAACAGCTTCGTAGGGCAACACCAATAACCTCATCATGCTTCCCAGGCAACAGCCCCCATTGGCCCATCGAATGACATGGATGTCATCTCTCATAGGCTTGTGGAAAATTTCAGTCTGAATTTGCAATTGCTTCCTCCAATGACTCTACACCCACACCAACCGGCTCCTCCAGTGACTCAGACAGAGCGTCACCGATTGGCTCATCCGGTGGACCAGCCCTGTGTCAGCCAATGAGCTGGCTGGAAAACCTGGGTCAGACCGTGCTGACTGATCAGTGTCACTCCATTCCGGAGCATCTCTCGACGGCTCCATCAGTGACACCGTCTTCTGCCCCTGGACTCACCCCACAATCACTTTCCTCTCCCCTTCCCCTCCACATGATCCCCCCACCCTGCTCTAGTTGTCCTGGGTCCTCCAGTGAGAGCACCTCCTGCCCTTTCCCTCACACCTACCCTTTCCGAGTCCTCCCGTCTCACACATCCTGCCCATCCCGATCTGTCTCAGCCTCTCCATCCCCAACTACCATTCCACTTCCCTCTCGCTCCATCACCTACCCTCCTCTTCTCTCCCCCTTCCCCAACACACCCTGCATATCAAATTCTCCCCTCACCCTATCCCTCCCCCTCCTACACACTTACCCCTCCCCAGCAGCTTTACCCCTCTGTGACGTTGTGAGGGAACTAGGAAAAAACTCACATGAGATCTCGGCTGGAGTTTACAAGAAGGCATTTGGGAGACTTGGAAGCCACGTAGAAGGAGGTTCTATGGTCTGGTGAAACCAAAATTGAGCATTTTGGCCATCAGACTAACGCTGTGTTTGTCATAAGTCAAACACCGCACATCATCAAAAACACACCATCCCTAACGTGAAGCACGGTGGTGGCTGCATCGTGCTGTGAGGATGCTTCACTGCAGAGATGCTGGAAGGTCTGTAGGGGTAGTGGTAAAATGTATGCAGCAAAATACAAGGAAATCCTGGAGGAAAAGCAGATGCAGTCTCCAGGAGAACTGTGACTTGCGTGCTTTGTTTTCCAGTAAGAACTGACCCCAAGCATAAAGCCAAAGCTACACAGGAATGGCTTAAAACAACAAAGTTAAAATGTCCTGGACTGGCTGAGTCATAGTCCACACCTCAATCCGATTGAGTATTTTTGGCTGGACTTGAAAAGGACTGTTCTCTCACGATCCCCATGAAAGCTGACAGAGCCTGCGTAGTTTTGCAAATAAGAGTGTGTGTGTGGGGGGGGGGGGGGGTGGGGGTGGAATTGCAGTATCCGGAAGTGCAAGGCTAATAGAGACCTGTCCACACAGACACTGGGCTGTAATTGCTGCCAAAGTTGCCAATACCAAGTAGTGACTTGAAAGGGTGAATACTTTTGCAAACTATTTTGTGTTTTGTGTTTGTAATTGATTTAGATCACTTTGTAGAGATCTGTTATCACTTTGACATGAAAGAGTCTTTTTCTGTTGATCAGTGACAAAACAAGCCAAGTTAAATCTACTGTGATTCAATGTTGTGAAACAATACAAGATGAACAATTCCAAGGGGTTGGATACTTTTTATAGACACTGTATATATGCCAGAGCAACCCTACAGCGTGATGCAAGGATTTTGCTCTGTCAGGATCTTAACAGTGTTTCCAGACAGGAACTGTAGCTGAGTTTGGAGAGCTCTGAAATTTAACAGCTCCATCTTCTCAAGCCTGCGCATGAAGAGCGTCTCTCATAACCATCCCGGCAGAGGGAATGTTTCCTCTCTAGGAGATACATCACAGATATCCTATTCCTAGAAAGCAGATTTGCAAACCACTTTATTAGGAAACTCCTGAACCAAATGTAGAGGACACGGAGTGTATGTTCGTGGTCTCCTGCTGTTGGAGCCCATCCACTTCAATACTAGACGTGTTGTGCGTTGAGGGGTGTTCCCTTGCATACCGCTGTTGCAACCCGTGTTTATCTGAGTTACTATCGCTGTCCTGTCAGCTTGAACCAGTCTGGGCAATCTCCTGTGATCTCTCTTATTGAAAACCCGTACTCGTCCACAGAGCTACCGCTCTCTGGGTGTAGTCTTACTCCATCCGATTCTATGTAAACTCTGGAGACTATTGTGCGTGAAAACCCCAGCGAGACATTTTCTGTGAGTCTCACTGCAACCTGTCTGACCGACAATCGTCCCAGGGTCAGAGTGACTCAGATCAGAGCTCTTCCCCAGTCTGATCAACAACTGGAGCTCATGACCAAGCCGGCACTTTTTTATGTGCTGAGCTGCTGCCTCTGATTGGCTGGTTCAATGTTTGCAGGTGTACAGCTGTGCCTAATGACTTATGTTATTCGGAATTTACACCATTACATGAAGAACAGTGTAGCACATTGATAGGAATTGTTCAATAGCTAAGTTTAAACCCATTCAAAATGGTCACTAATATGTTCCCGATCTGTCGCTCTGCCAGCAAGGTAAACACGGAAAGTTCACGGCCCATTCTTTCCTCCAGATACTCCAAGATAAAATGCTTGACAGCAGAGTGTTGGTGACATGTACCCAGAAATATCAGATGAAGTATAATCCGGATAAATGTGAGGTGGTGATTTCTCTGAGTCCTATTGTGACTCGGACACACGGACGCTGTGAGCAGCCGGGTCGTGCGGAGAGACGAATGATTCGGTGTCGGTGTGCAAGTCCACATTCGGGGCAAAGGTCCCCGTGAGTCAGGGCATTGATCACCAGACCAGTGAGGCTTTGCTCAAATCTCATAAGCGTTCGTCGGACCGCAGCTGGAGTTATTGTCCCCAAAGCACAGGAAAGGCTTGGAGAGATTGTCTGGAAACTCAACAAAGGAGCTGGCCGGGAAGGTCTGTCCCCGATATCAATATAAACCGGAGAGTCTGAGTGGAGGACTTGACATTGGGACAGGAGTAGATGGGGCAGACTGCAGGAAGATTTCTACCATAAATGTGGTGATTAACACTGGAGGACATTTTAGGATAATTAGTCAGAAAATGATGGAATCTGAAGGGCAGCCTTTTCCCTGTGAAACTGGTGAGTACCTACAGGAAGAGTCCCGAGAGACTCTATGGGCTGAGTGCTGGAAGAGGGAATGAACAGGGACGCAAGACTGATGGTCGGCAGTGACGAGCGAGACAGAGTATTGCGGGACTGCGTGACTGTGACCGTGAGAAGACTATCAGTCAGGTTCTAGTCAATGAGAATGGGTCCTCGATCGTCCGCATTGACGCCCTCGCCCAGAGATCCGCGTCTCTGCTCTACGACTCACTGAGCACGACCAGGAAACGTGTGTGAAGTGGTGTTAATACGGATCGGGTCCGGTGTTTGGAGACTACAATGCAAGAGACGGAAGAGACTGTTCGATCCGCTGTCACTAGACGGCTCTGGAAATCATGGCCTGAGATTGTGATGCGGCCGGTGGTGTCTGGGAGACGGGCCGTTTACCTCACAGGCGTGTGGACGGGAAGAGGAAAGACGGACAGTTACTATGAAGGACCGATGGAGCACATTCAGTCCAATGCGACGCACAAGCTGGGCTTACCGGGGAATGACATCTGTTGCAGGAATACGGGAAATAGAGGCATCTCCAATGCACTGAGACACTAAGAACAGAGGCGAGGGCAGTGGAGTAAACAGCGATAGTGAATTGAAGTGTCTGGAGTGGAAGAAGACTTTAAGATGGATGAACCCGGGTCCTTATACCCGATGGAGATTAACTCCCTATTCCCAGGAATGGAGTGGGGATGCCAAGGACGTTAAGGAATATCAGAGGAACATTATGTCAAGTTGCCGGAAAGTCGATCACCACAAAACTAATCGATGCAGATTCGTTCTCAGGATTATTCAATGTTTAATGGATGCTACGACACCTGTAGCATCATCCCGGAGCTTGGTCTGGTTACGCTACAGATTTCCCAATCGATGTGTCACAGTTCTGTTAGTTGGGAAATTCAAACATCACCGGGATCCCCTGAGCTCCTGCACTATATCCATAAAATATATCGGACTGTCCTTAGTTCTACCTGTCAGTGACATTTCACAGCCGTGATTCCTCTCCTGTTTTTAACACCCTCTCCCTCTTCATGGTTCCACACACCATAACTAACCTCTGCCTCCATTTATCTGACATCGAGCCCAAGATTTCTCTTTACTTGAGGGTCCCTGTGATCACATTGATCAGATTCACCCTCAGGGATACACGTTGTCTCTGCACTCTCACAATTTCACTCTAGTTGAGGGTCACTGTGATCACATTGATCAGATTCACCCTCAGGGATACACGTTGTCTCTGCACTCTCACAATTTCACTCTAGTTGAGGGTCCCTGTGATCACATTCATCAGATTCACCCTCGGGGATACACGTTGTCTCTGCACTCTCACAATTTCACTCTAGTTGAGGGTCCCTGTGATCACATTGATCAGATTCACCCTCAGGGATACACGTTGTCTCTGCACTCTCACAATTTCACTCTAGTTGAGGGTCCCTGTGATCACATTGATCAGATTCACCCTCAGGGATACACGTTGTCTCTGCCTCTCACAATTTCACTCTGCTTGAGGGTCCCTGTGATCACATTGATCAGATTCACCCTCGGGGATACACGTTGTCTCTGCACTCTCACAATTTCACTCTAGTTGAGGGTCCCTGTGATCACATTGATCAGATTCACCCTCAGGGATACACGTTGTCTCTGCACTCTCACAATTTCACTCTGCTTGAGGGTCCCTGTGATCACATTGATCAGATTCACCCTCAGGGATACACGTTGTCTCTGCACTCTCACAATTTCACTCTGCTTGAGGGTCCCTGTGATCACATTGATCAGATTCACCCTCAGGGATACACGTTGTCTCTGCACTCTCACAATTTCACTCTAGTTGAGGGTCCCTGTGATCACATTGATCAGATTCACCCTCAGTGAAACACGTTGTCTCTGCCTCTCACAATTTCACTCCAGTTGAGGGTCCCTGTGATCACATTGATCAGATTCACCCTCAGGGATACACGCTGTCTCTGCACTCTCACAATTTCACTCTAGTTGAGGGTCCCTGTGATCACATTGATCAGATTCACCCTCAGGGAAACACGTTGTCTCTGCACTCTCACAATTTCACTCTAGTTGAGGGTCCCTGTGATCACATTGATCAGATTCACCCTCGGGGATACACGTTGTCTCTGCACTCTCACAATTTCACTCCAGTTGAGGGTCCCTGTGATCACATTGATCAGATTCACCCTCAGGGATACACGTTGTCTCTGCACTCTCACAATTTCACTCTGCTTGAGGGTCCCTGTGATCACATTGATCAGATTCACCCTCAGGGATACACGTTGTCTCTGCACACTCACAATTTCACTCTGCTTGAGGGTCCCTGTGATCACATTGATCAGATTCACCCTCAGGGATACACGTTGTCTCTGCACTCTCACAATTTCACTCTAGTTGAGGGTCCCTGTGATCACATTGATCAGATTCACCCTCAGGGATACACGTTGTCTCTGCACTCTCACAATTTCACTCTAGTTGATGGTCCCTGTGATCACATTGATCAGATTCACCCTCAGGGATACACGTTGTCTCTGCACTCTCACAATTTCACTCTAGTTGAGGGTCCCTGTGATCACATTGATCAGATTCACCCTCGGGGATACACGTTGTCTCTGCACTCTCACAATTTCACTCTGCTTGAGGGTCCCTGTGATCACATTGATCAGATTCACCCTCAGGGAAACACGCTGTCTCTGCACTCTCACAATTTCACTCTGCTTGAGGGTCCCTGTGATCACATTGATCAGATTCACCCTCAGGGATACACGTTGTCTCTGCACTCTCACAATTTCACTCTAGTTGAGGGTCCCTGTGATCACATTGATCAGATTCACCCTCGGGGATACACGTTGTCTCTGCACTCTCACAATTTCACTCTAGTTGATGGTCCCTGTGATCACATTGATCAGATTCCCCCTCAGGGATACACGTTGTCTCTGCACTCTCACAATTTCACTCTAGTTGATGGTCCCTGTGATCACATTGATCAGATTCCCCCTCAGGGATACACGTTGTCTCTGCACTCTCACAATTTCACTCTAGTTGAGGGTCCCTGTGATCACATTGATCAGATTCCCCCTCAGGGATACACGTTGTCTCTGCACTCTCACAATTTCACTCTAGTTGATGGTCCCTGTGATCACATTGATCAGATTCCCCCTCAGGGATACACGTTGTCTCTGCACTCTCACAATTTCACTCTAGTTGATGGTCCCTGTGATCACATTGATCAGATTCCCCCTCAGGGATACACGTTGTCTCTACACTCTCACAATTTCACTCTAGTTGAGGGTCCCTGTGATCACATTGATCAGATTCACCCTCAGGGAAACACGTTGTCTCTGCACTCTCACAATTTCACTCTAGTTGAGGGTCCCTGTGATCACATTGATCAGATTCACCCTCAGGGATACACGTTGTCTCTGCCTCTCACAATTTCACTCTGCTTGAGGGCCCCTGTGATCACATTGATCAGATTCACCCTCAGGGATACACGCTGTCTCTGCACTCTCACAATTTCACTCTAGTTGAGGGTCCCTGTGATCACATTGATCAGATTCACCCTCAGGGATACACGTTGTCTCTGCACTCTCACAATTTCACTCTAGTTGATGGTCCCTGTGATCACATTGATCAGATTCCCCCTCAGGGATACACGTTGTCTCTGCACTCTCACAATTTCACTCTAGTTGAGGGACCCTGTGATCACATTGATCAGATTCACCCTCAGGGAAACACGTTGTCTCTGCACTCTCACAATTTCACTCTAGTTGAGGGTCCCTGTGATCACATTGATCAGATTCACCCTCAGGGATACACGTTGTCTCTGCCTCTCACAATTTCACTCTGCTTGAGGGTCCCTGTGATCACATTGATCAGATTCACCCTCAGGGATACACGTTGTCTCTGCACTCTCACAATTTCACTCTAGTTGAGGGTCCCTGTGATCACATTGATCAGATTCACCCTCAGGGAAACACGTTGTCTCTGCACTCTCACAATTTCACTCTGCTTGAGGGTCCCTGTGATCACATTGATCAGATTCCCCCTCAGGGATACACGTTGTCTCTGCCTCTCACAATTTCACTCTGCTTGAGGGTCCCTGTGATCACATTGATCAGATTCACCCTCAGGGATACACGCTGTCTCTGCACTCTCACAATTTCACTCTAGTTGAGGGTCCCTGTGATCACATTGATCAGATTCACCCTCAGGGATACACGTTGTCTCTGCACTCTCACAATTTCACTCTAGTTGAGGGTCCCTGTGATCACATTGATCAGATTCACCCTCGGGGATACACGTTGTCTCTGCACTCTCACAATTTCACTCTGCTTGAGGGTCCCTGTGATCACATTGATCAGATTCACCCTCAGGGAAACACGCTGTCTCTGCACTCTCACAATTTCACTCTAGTTGAGGGTCCCTGTGATCACATTGATCAGATTCACCCTCGGGGATACACGTTGTCTCTGCACTCTCACAATTTCACTCTAGTTGATGGTCCCTGTGATCACATTGATCAGATTCCCCCTCAGGGATACACGTTGTCTCTGCACTCTCACAATTTCACTCTAGTTGATGGTCCCTGTGATCACATTGATCAGATTCCCCCTCAGGGATACACGTTGTCTCTGCACTCTCACAATTTCACTCTAGTTGAGGGTCCCTGTGATCACATTGATCAGATTCCCCCTCAGGGATACACGTTGTCTCTGCACTCTCACAATTTCACTCTAGTTGATGGTCCCTGTGATCACATTGATCAGATTCCCCCTCAGGGATACACGTTGTCTCTGCACTCTCACAATTTCACTCTAGTTGATGGTCCCTGTGATCACATTGATCAGATTCCCCCTCAGGGATACACGTTGTCTCTACACTCTCACAATTTCACTCTAGTTGAGGGTCCCTGTGATCACATTGATCAGATTCACCCTCAGGGAAACACGTTGTCTCTGCACTCTCACAATTTCACTCTAGTTGAGGGTCCCTGTGATCACATTGATCAGATTCACCCTCAGGGATACACGTTGTCTCTGCCTCTCACAATTTCACTCTGCTTGAGGGCCCCTGTGATCACATTGATCAGATTCACCCTCAGGGATACACGCTGTCTCTGCACTCTCACAATTTCACTCTAGTTGAGGGTCCCTGTGATCACATTGATCAGATTCACCCTCAGGGATACACGTTGTCTCTGCACTCTCACAATTTCACTCTAGTTGATGGTCCCTGTGATCACATTGATCAGATTCCCCCTCAGGGATACACGTTGTCTCTGCACTCTCACAATTTCACTCTAGTTGAGGGTCCCTGTGATCACATTGATCAGATTCACCCTCAGGGAAACACGTTGTCTCTGCACTCTCACAATTTCACTCTAGTTGAGGGTCCCTGTGATCACATTGATCAGATTCACCCTCAGGGATACACGTTGTCTCTGCACTCTCACAATTTCACTCTAGTTGAGGGTCCCTGTGATCACATTGATCAGATTCACCCTCAGGGATACACGTTGTCTCTGCCTCTCACAATTTCACTCTGCTTGAGGGCCCCTGTGATCTCATTGATCAGATTCACCCTCAGGGATACACGTTGTCTCTGCCTCTCACAATTTCACTCTGCTTGAGGGTCCCTGTGATCACATTGATCAGATTCACCCGCAGGGATACACGTTGTCTCTGCCTCTCACAATTTCACTCTGCTTGAGGGTCCCTGTGATCACATTGATCAGATTCACCCTCAGGGATACACGCTGTCTCTGCACTCTCACAATTTCACTCTAGTTGAGGGTCCCTGTGATCACATTGATCAGATTCACCCTCAGGGATACACGTTGTCTCTGCCTCTCACAATTTCACTCTGCTTGAGGGTCCCTGTGATCACATTGATCAGATTCCCCCTCAGGGATACACGTTGTCTCTGCCTCTCACAATTTCACTCTGCTTGAGGGTCCCTGTGATCACATTGATCAGATTCACCCTCAGGGATACACGCTGTCTCTGCACTCTCACAATTTCACTCTAGTTGAGGGTCCCTGTGATCACATTGATCAGATTCACCCTCAGGGATACACGTTGTCTCTGCACTCTCACAATTTCACTCTGCTTGAGGGTCCCTGTGATCACATTCATCAGATTCACCCTCAGGGATACACGTTGTCTCTGCACTCTCACAATTTCACTCTAGCTGAGGGTCCCTGTGATCACATTGATCAGATTCACCCTCGGGGAAATGCAAGTTCTCATTAAGCTCCGAGTCAACATTTCATGGGTGTTGTCGAATGATATTTAAACTAGACTTGGTCCAATTCAAACACATTTACCACAACTGCTTTGAAACCTCGTGGGTTGTGGTTAATATCCGCAGAATGATCGCCCAATGACACTTCTATCTACTAACTCCCATGAATCCCTATCAGACTGTACCCTTACAAACAGGCTATATTCCTTCTGAATGGACTGCACAAATTCTACTACACTTTGTTCTTTAGCTGAATGAATGCAGAACACCGAGTGGACGTCAGATAATAATGTAAAATTTGCTGTGTGTTTTGGCATATTTTCGAGTGTTGAATTATATCTCTTCAGCAATGGTCTTTCGTTGCCGATCCATGCATCTGAAAAGATGGACAAGTCTTTGACATAAAGCAACACTTTACAACTATTTCAATCTCACTGTCCGTCAGTCATTTTGCAAGAATTCTGCATCCATGATCTTTTAATTTGCTTTTTATTGGAAATAAACGGCCTAATTTCTATTGAACCATCAAGGTGCTCATCAGGAACATGGCAGGAAAGTGGAATATCCGGGGATCCCACTTCACCTCCGTTCACATGGGGAATTTTGGAACCCCACACACAAACACCACCAAAGATCAGAGTTCAACAGGGGTCGCAGGCTGTAAGATAGGGGCTCTCTTATAATGCAGTTATGTTTCCCACTTTGAGAGAGAACATGCTATAAGTATATTTTACTAAAATGTTGACTCCACAAATTTATTTCAAATAACATGTTTGTACCTGAACGCTGTATAAACCACAGATTTAAAAACTCGTGGATCTTCTAGTGCTGGGCGATTTCAGGGTCAGCCTTGCTGACTTATAGGAATAAGTTTGGATACAGAATTGCCTTTCCTGTTGAAGACAGAGTGTAGTGGTCGTTAGATCTTACTCTGACTCGATCTTTACCGAGCGGTGTCCCTCAGGAACCCGGGTTGGTGTCTCTATACATTCTGCTTGGGGCTTGGGTGAAGCTTGGTGGAGTGTGTTTGTGCTGTTGATAATGATGCAAAGATTGATGCCTTAATGGAGAGCGTAGCGCTTCGCCGAATAACAGCGCGGCATTCACTGTATACTTGTTGTAGATATGGGGAAATGGAAGTTCTTTCAGGCACATGTGGGATGTTGTGCGTTGGGAGGTTAAGAGTAAAGGGGAGGGACACAGTTAATGAACTTGCGATTAACAGCGTCGCTGCACAGAGGGACAATGGAACCATATCTCTATAAAAGGTAGCTTGGGCAGTAAAGAAGGCAAACGGTAATTGCCTTCACTGGTCAGGTCTTTAGGTAGAAGAGACGATAAACCGTGTGCAGCTCCATAAATCGCTGGTTCGGCCTCAGTTGAAGCACAGCGTACCCTCATTAAATGTCGTGGAGGCGCTGGACAGGTGTAGAACAGGTTTAACAGACTGCTACCTGGATTAGCGGATAAGGGAATAAAAGAGAGGTTGTACAGACTTGGGCTGTTTCCTCTACAGCTTTGGAGACTAAGGGCAGATGTGACAGATAAACTTTTATAGAATCACGAGAGGCATCGACTGAAAACCGGCATCTTTTCCCCATGGTGGAAATGTCTGAGGCGAAAGGAAACACTTTTAATGCAAAAATGGAAACCTCAAAGGAGATGTGCTGGTCGGGTGTTTTCACACAGAGAGTGGTGGGTGTCTGGACGCTCTGTTGTGGAGTAAATATGACACAGACGCTTGGAATGCTGTTAGATATGCAAATGAGAGACGGTGGTTCCGACCAATGACAGGACAGAAGAGATCAGGCGTCATTAGCTCCGTCAGTTCTGAAGGAGGGGCTCCTTTGCTCTACCGTTTGACGTTCCATGGGCTCCATTCTCACCCATGCGATACTTCAGTCCAAAGCAGTTGCTGTACATTTCATTTCTGGAAGTTGATATCAGCATAGACGATCTCGTCTCTTTGAGTCGGCTGCGAGTCGCCAACGCCACGAGATTCCTGGGCGACTCCCTGCAATAGAAAATATTTGTATTCCACATAAAGACAAAGCTTATTTTTGGCTTGGGAGTGAAGAGTGGACACAAGTGAAATCCGGATGAAAATGTTTTCAATTCTGGATGGGAGATCCATTATATTTTAGATAGACAGTAAGATAAATATGTTGAATTTTAGATTCTCCCACCAGCCGCCGCTGATTTACTCATCACAGCAGGTCAGCCGTATCCCCTCTATCTTTTCTCCGAATCCATCCAGCTTAACCTCTCTTTCATCTCTCCATGTTGATACATTTTTGTCGCCGATCTCCAACAATTGGTTGCATCGTGACCTTTGACATTCGGGGTGGAACACGCACGGGTAATACAACGAGGGGACCGTGTAAACTTTGCGCGGATAGCTTATGACCCCTGAGTGATTGCAGGTTACTACTTTCCCAAACTGCTGAGACACTAAACCTAGCCGCTGATTCAATTCTCATCAAGGCAACGAAAAAGAGAAAGGGTTATTAGCAAATATCAAACCAGGATCAAAGAAGAGACCATCAAAACATGAAAGCAGAGATTTTCCATTCCTTCAGTGTCCAACGCCCCAATACAGGCGACAGCACGGTCCCACAACTCTTGCCTGTGCAGTATCACCGGCTGAATAAAAGCAAGCCACGTTACATGAACATGTCACTGCAGTTTGACGCTACTTACCACGAAATTTATTGAAGGCGTCACAGTACTGTAGACGACAGAAAGCTCGGAAACAGCAGCAGCTTTTCGTCGTTGCTTCCTAAAGCACCAAACAGAGACGGGTTACAGATTGGTTATAAACCAGAGAAATGATTTGAAGTGGCACCGCGACGAGGAACAAAATTTCAACAACTGTGTCCCTTACGGTTTCTCCTCGGCATTCTGGTTCAGAACAGTTCGAGTGGAGCCGCCTGATCACGTCGCCGCACAAGTAAACGTGAGGGTTATTTATTGTACAGCCTTTAATGTCTGCCCAAGTTAAAAACGGGTGAGCATAATCACAGAGCGTGGTCGTTTAAAAACAAACAAAAAAAACTTTAAAAGTTTACAGAGTGAAAACACAAGGAAACATTGAATTAAGTGAAAGAACGTGTAGAATTCCTTGTTCAATCACACGTGTCTTAAATCAGACTCTGAAATTGTCCTTCTAAGTTCCAGTCTATTGCTACTTTAAGACAGATGGTCAGATTTCATTTGAGTGGGTAATGAACGAAAGTTGGGTTATTTACAAAAGCTGGTTGGCATTGGACACTCCCTCCCCCGCGTTACAAATCACACATACCGGCACACTGCAATTGTCCGCAGGACGACAATCAGAATGACAAGGCCGGCTCCCACCCCGCCTGCTGTCGAGTAGATCGTCCGGGCGTCTGTTCCTGAAATGGCGAACAAGGGCACGGAATGAGCCATCAGAGCTGATCTACTGAGAACGTGCTTTCGGAATGCGGACCCGTTTCCTAAAAAATCACCGGTGTTACGACCACATGATTGCAATTTGCGACTCCTTCCGCACCTCTCTTATGAAATATGAACACAAAGATCGCCCCTATTGCATGTTTTAAGACATATTAAAGACTCTGTGGTTCATTTGGGTTGTTACACATTGGAAAAGGTGGTGTGTATGAAAATCCTCTCACTGCATCGTATGTAAACGAAACTATGTGCAAGCTAGTCACAAAACAAGGGGCATGAACAAACGTCATTGTAAATCACATAAACGATGCAAAGTTGTTACGGCCATGATCACGTGTCAAAAGCTACTGACATTAACAACCGGTTCTACGAAAAGGCGAAAAAACAGGCGCAACAAGTTCAGTTATTACCACATTAATCCAGAAATCTGTGTTCACCCTGACCTCCATTGCTGTAGGTAGGGGATTTTCATTTTCTCTCTGTGACCGGTGAGTGTCCTCTGGATTCTACACCCAAACCCGCCACCACCAGACCGGTGTGTTTGGAGAATTAAAATACGGAACGGGACACTATAACACAATCCATTCCTTCAGACCCCGATGTTGTGCCGTCTTGTTCACCTACTCAGTTACCTGTATAACACTTATATAGTCCATTTTCTATCATCCATCTTCCTACCTAAGAGTTTCTTCAATATCGCCGATACGTCTGCATCTGCTATCACCCCCGCAGAGGTCCCGCGCACCTATCACTCTCTGTGGAAAATACTTTCCTTTGACATCTACCCACACGCCCGTACGTCAATCTCCTTGAAACTATGATCCCCTCGTACTAGCCATTTGCGCCCGTGGGTGGGGGTGGGGGATCTTTGGCGATCCATGTCACTTATCATTTTCCAAACGTCTGTTGAATCTCCTCTCATGTCCCTCCAGTCCAAAGTGCAAGAGTAACCCTAGTTCACTCAATCCATTCCCATGACATGCTCACTCACCCGGACAGCATGCTGGGAAATCTATTCTGCCCCCTCTGCAAAGCTTCCACACCCTTGCATATCATTGGACTCTGGCACGTTGCCAGAGGACTGGACAATCTCAAATGTCACTCCACTCTTTCATCAAGGACGAACGCAGAAGAAAGGAATTTATAGACCAACACGAGGAAATATGCAGAAGCTGGAAATTCAAAGAGCACACACACAAAATGTTGGTGGAACGCAGCAGGCCAGGCAGCATCTACAGGGAGAAACACTGTCGACGTTTATACACCAGTTAGCTTGACCTCAGTGGTTGGGAAGACTTTGGAGTCAATTGTTAAGGGTGAGGGTATGGATTACCTGGTGACACAGGACAAGACAGGACAAAGTCAGCATGGTCTCCTTAAGGGAAAATCTTGCCTGACGAACATGTTGGAATTCTTTGAGGTGATAATAAGTAGGATAAATGAAAGGGATTCAGTGGATGCTGAATATTTGGACTTTGAGAAGGTGCCACACTGCTTACCAAGTAACGATCCCGCGGTGTTACCGTAAAATTTACTGGCATGGTTACAGCATTTGCTGATCGGTCGGATGAAGCGTGTGGGAATGAAAGGATCATTTTCTGGTCGGCTGCCAGTGCCTAGTTGTGTTCCACAGTGGTCAGTGTCGGAACAGCTTCTTTTAATGCTGAGTATCAATGATTTAAATGATGGAATAGTTGGCTTCTTGCCAGGTTTCCAGATGATACGAAGATTGTCGGAGGGGCAGGTAGGCTGCAGAAGGACTTGGAGAGATTAGGAGAATGCGCAAGAAAGTGGCAAATGAAATATAATGTTGGAAAATGCATGGCCATGTACTTTGGTGTCAGAAAAAAATGTTCTGACTAGTTTCTAAACAGGGAGAAAATACAAAACCCGGAGATGTAAAGGGACTTGTGGAGGACACCCTAAAGATTAGCTTACCGGGAGAGCCGATGGTGAGGAAGCCAAATACAATGTCAACATTCATTTCAAGAGGTTGAAAACACAAGAGCAAGGATGTGATGCTAAGGCTACACAAGGCACTGGTGAGGCCTCATTGTGAGTATTTTAAACAGTTTTGGGCTCCTCGTCTAAGGAAAGATGTCCTGGCACTGTAGAGGTTTCAGAGGAGGTTCACAAGAGCGATTCCGGGAATGAAAGAGTTATCATACGAGGATCCTTTGACAGCTCTGGGTCGGTACTCGCTGGAATTTAGAAGGGCGATGGGTTGGGGGTGGTGTTGGGCCAGGGAGATCTCACTGAAACCTTTCTAATGTTGAAAGGCCTTTCCCATGGTGGACCAGTCTAGAATAAAGGGCACAGCCTCGGGATAGAGGGGTGTCTATTTAAAATAGAGATGCAGAGAATTGTCTTTAATCCGAGGATGGTGAATTTGTGGAACTTGTTGCCACACGTAGCTGTGGAAGCCAGGTCGTTGGCAGAGCTTGATAGGTTCGTGATTGGACCTGGCATCGAAGGTTATGGGAAGAAAGCCGGGAAATGGGGTTGAGCGGTGGGAAAATGGATCAGCCATGATTGAATGGTGAAGCAGTCTCTCTGGGCGAAATGGCCTAGTTCTGCTCCTATGTATTATGACGTCATTCATTAACCACATACGTCATAGGATTGGCATTAGTGTATAGTTGTGTTCTCTAACACAAATGGACTTTGCTTCACCTGCTGGGTTGTTTTAGTAAATGCAGTTAAATACGAGAATATCTGGCTCACAATTCTCACTCCCTCAAATTACTGATAGTTATAATGTGCACCCTCAGAACGGAGTGGGTATTCGGAGGCGCGGTAACCGTGGGTATTCCCTGCAGAACATGAAATCACATTTCCCATTCTTTCCGCACGGGTCAGCTTCATCGAGCTCTGTATCACGTTCCCGTCCGTCTCCCGGGCCACGACCACATCCTCCGACCTGAGCTCCGCCAGGGCTTCCCCATCGATGCTCCATGAAACGTTGGCCGGAGGATTGGCTCTGACCTTGCAAACACAGTTAGTCACGGTCCCAGCGCTGGTGCACGCCATTTCAGTTTTGGGTCTGTCTGGAAATGGAGCGATAAACGAGAAACGAATGCTTACAACCGGTGATAAATTCACGTTGCGGAACACACTCTAAATATAGGTTGATATTACTGAATTATAAAAAAACAGCAAAACACCGATTACTAGTTAATTATTTGTCATATTACCAAATATATAACGATAATTATATATACAGCGGTTTCGGATAATTGTGTGATCGCTTAATCGGGGCAGCCGCTTACGTGGGACATCTCTTAAATATTAATCGAGAAAATGCCGGGGATCCCTTCATTTGTCTGGGACACTGTGCCACTTAATCGCGACGGGAGACTGTTGTAAACCACATTCTAACCTGTGTCAGATGCGAGCACATGAGCGGCCATTAGACACGATAACGTGCTCAGTGCAAACAGTTTTTAAATACGTCCGTTGCGTGTGCTTGTGTTCAGATACGGTGACTTTTGCCACAGGAAGATGGCGAGAAATTAGTTGTAAGACAATTCAGAACTGTTAGGTCCCTGCGGTTTCAAACATTCACGCTGGGAGATTCCATTTAATTTAAAGTTGCCAGCTAAGTCAACCAGATGTTGGGGATTTCGTAGGAGATTCACGTGTTAGAGGAAATCCAGGCCTTCATAGCGAGAGGAATATATGGCAAATCCCCAGAGTCAGTAGTGGGGTTCAGGACTGAACCCCGATCGACTGAGCGGCAGGGCTCGGGTTCCACTGACGACTTCAACAGCAGCGGCAAGAGCGTGTAGAGGCGAGGAAAAAGCTTTGGATTGTCTGTAACACAGACAAAATGCTGGAGGAAGTCAACAGGCCGGGCAGCATCTGCGGAAAAGAGTACAACCGACATTTCGGGCCGAGACCGTTCATCAGTAATCTTTTCCGGGGATGCGTCCTGGCCTGCTGAGTTCCTCAGCAGTTTGTGTGCGTTCCCCGGATTTCCAGCATCTGTAGATTTTCTCTTGTTTGACATCGTCTGTAAGAAGATTATGCATTCTGCCCATGACCAGGAGCATCTCCGGTACAGGAACTCGCGGACTGCCCTCAGCTCACCTTTGAACTCTATTGACCATGGAAACAAGCCGACACTTGCGGATTGACCCCAGATCACCTTTGAACTCTATTGACCCAGGAAACAAGCCGACACTTGCGGACTGCCCTCAGCTCACCTTTGAACTCTATTGACCATGGAAACAAGCCGACACTTGCGGATTGACCCCAGATCACCTTTGAACTCTATTGACCCAGGAAACAAGCCGACACTTGCGGACTGCCCTCAGCTCACCTTTGAACTCTAATGACCCTGGAAGCCCCTGACACTTGCGGACTGCCCTCATCTCACCTTTGAACTTTATTGATCGTTGAAGTGAACGATACGTTTCACTGAATGCTCGAAGTTCCTATGTGCATTGTCCAAATAAAAATATTTTTAATATATCTTTAAGATACCGCCCTGGATCTGTTTATGCAAACGCTGTGTTAATAAATGGTTTCACATGCACTGCTCGAGACTCATAAAATGGAACCAGGACTACGCCAGACTGTGGGAACTTTGTCCCTGTGGTTTTGGGTGATCTGGTCTCGTTGTGTACTTTCTCCACGCAGTGTGGCGGGATATCGGGTGTGATGGGGCACGGGGCCGTGTCCTTCGCAATGATAGCCCGCTAAAGTAGCGGACAAACCAGTGTGCTGAACTCGGACGCCGAGGAAGACGAGGCCACTGCCTGAGTAGACTATCACTCACACTGAACGGAGACGCTGGTGGAGCTGTTGGAGACGCCCACGTCGTTTCCAGCCGAACACCAGTATTCCCCCTCATCTACTGATGTAACGTCACGGAGAAGCACTGCCAGTTCTCCGGTGGAAGATGCGCCGATGTCCTCTCCATTCCTCACCCAACGTAAGGTGACGGGATTTGTCTCCCAGCTTCTGCAATTCAGTGAGAGGGAGCTGCCCTCCATCGCGACCACTGACCGATTGACGGTCGGTTTCTCAGGAAGTTCTGAAATAAAACATAAAATAATAAGTGTTCCCGTTCGAAAAGCAAATCCTTTTAAATTCAGTGTTCTGAAAACCTTTAAGTTATATCACTTTTACACAACTAAGACTATGATGCGGCATCTTACGGTATGTGAAAGAAAGGATTTGTGTACAGGCCACCAGTGAGGTTGGTGATGAGTAGTAGTGAGATTGGGGATGGCATTAAACAGGAAATTAGAAATGCGTGCAATAAAGGAGCAGTAGTTATAATGGGTGACTTCAATCTACATATAGATTGGTAAGGGTGCTGAGGAAGAGTATTTCTTGGAATGTATGCGGGATGGTTTTCTAAACCAACATGTCGAGGAACGAACTAGAGAGCAGACCATTCTAGATTGGGTATTGAACAATGAGGAAGGGTTAGTTAGCAATCTTGTCGTGTGAGGCCCCTTTGGTAAGAGTGACCATAATATAGTGGAATTCTTCATTAAGATGGAGAGTGACATAGTTAATTCAGAAACAAAGGTTCTGAACATAAAGAAGGGTAAATTTGAGACGTGAATTAGCTTCGATAGACTGCCAAATGATACTTAAATGTTTGACGGCGGATATGCAAAGGCAATCATTTAAAGATCGCAAGGATGAACTACAACAGTTGTTCATCCCAGTTTGGCAAAAGAATAAACCAGGGAAGGTAGTGCACCCGTGGCTGACAAGGGAAATTAGGGATAGTATCAAGTCCAAAGAGGAAACATATAAATTAGCAAAAAAAAAAAAAAACGGCACACCTGAGGACTGGGAGAAATTCAGAGACCAGCAGAGGAGGACAAAGGGCTTAATTAGGAACGGGAATAAAGATTATGAGAGAAAGCTGGCAGTGACCACAAAAACTGACTGTAAAAGCTTTGAACAATACGTGAAAAGAAAAAAGATTGGTCAAGACAAATGTAGGTCCTTTAAAGTCAGAAACAGGTGAATTGATCATCGGTAACAAAGACATGGCAGACCAATTGAATAACTACTTTGGTTCTGTCTTCACTAAGGAGGACATTAATAATCTTCCGGAAATAGTAAGGGACCGAGGGTCTAGTGAGATGGAGGAACTGAGGGAAATACATGTTAGTAGGGAAGTGGTGTTAGGTAAACTGAAGGGATGAAAAGCAGATAAATCCCCAGGGCCAGATGGTCTGCATCCCAGAGTGCTTAAGGGAAGTAGCCCAAGAAATAATGGATGCATTAGTCATAATTTTTCAAAACTCCTTTGATTCTGGATTAGTTCCTGAGGATTGGAGGGTGGCTAATGTAACCCCACTTTTTAAAAAAGGAGGGAGAGAGAAACCGGGTAATTATAGACCGGTTAGTCTGACATTGGTGGTGGGGAAAATGCTAGAGTCGGTTATCAAAGATGTGATAACAGCACATTTGGAAAGAGGTGAAATCATCGGACAAAGTCAGCATGGATTTGTGAAAGGAAAATCATGTCTGACGAATCTTATAGAAGTTTTTCAAGCTGTAACTAGTAGAGCGGATAGGGGAGAGCCAGTGGATGTGGTATATTTAGATTTTCAAAAGGCTTTTGACAAGGTCCCACACAGGAAATTAGTGTGCAAACTTAAAGCACACGGTATTGGGGATATGGTATTGATGTGGATAGAGAAATGGTTGGCAGACAGGAAACAAAGAGTGGGAGTAAACGGGACCCCAGTTGTTTACAATATATATTAATGATTTAGACGAGGGAATTAAATGCAGCATCTCCAAGTTTGCGGACGACACGAAGGTGGGCGGTGGTGTTAGCTGTGAGGATGAGAAGAGGATGCAGGGTGACTTGGATAGGTTAGGTGAGTGGGCAAATTCATGGCAGATGCAATTTAATGTGGATAAATGTGAGGTTATCCACTTTGGTTGCAAGAACAGGAAAACAGATAATTATCTGAACGTGGCCGATTAGGAAAAGGGGAGATGCAACGAGACCTGGGTGTCATTGTACACCAGTCATTGAATATGGGTATGCAGGCACAGCAGGCGGTGAAAAAGGCAAATGGTATGTCGGCATTCATAGTAAAAGGATTTGAGTTCAGGAGTAGGGAGGTTGTACTGCAGTTGTACAAGGCCTTGGTGAGACCGCACCAAGAATATTGTGTTCAGTTTTGGTCTCCTAATCAGAGGAACTACATTCTTGCCATACAGGGAGTTTTCACCAGATTGATTCCTGGGATGGCAGGACTTTCATATGTAGAAAGACTGGATCGACTAGGCTTATACTCACTGGAATTTAGAAAATTGAGGGGGGATCTTATTGAAACGTATAAAATTCGAAAGGGATTGGACAGGCTAGATGCAGGAAGATTGTTTCCGATGTTGGGGAAATCCAGAACGAGGGGTCACAGTTTAAGGATAAAGGGGAATCCTTTTAGTACCGAGATGAGGAAAAACTTCTTCACACAGAGAGTGGTGAATCTGTGGAATTCTCTGCCACAGAAAAAAGTTGAGGCCGGTTCATTGGCTATATTTAAGAGGAAGTTAGATATGGCCCTTGTGGCTAAGGGGATCAGGGGGTATGGAGAGAAAGCAGGTAAAGGGTTCTGAGCTGGATGATTAGCCATGTTCATACTGAATGGTGGTACAGGCTCGAAGGGCCGAAGGGCCTACTCCTGCACAGATTTTCTATGTTTCTATGTAAGGTTGGTGGTGTTTTGGATAGTGA
Source organism: Hypanus sabinus (assembly GCF_030144855.1). Taxonomy (NCBI): domain Eukaryota; kingdom Metazoa; phylum Chordata; class Chondrichthyes; order Myliobatiformes; family Dasyatidae; genus Hypanus; species Hypanus sabinus. The sequence goes on from NW_026779700.1 coordinate 347,565, forward strand.
AGAGGACTGTCAAAGATTGCAGAGTGACATTGATAGGATGCAGAAGTGGGCTGCGAAGTGACAGATGGAGTTCAACCCGGAGAAGTGTGAGGTGGTACACTTTGGAAGGACAAACTCCAAGGCAGAGTACAAAGTAAATGGCAGGATACTTGGGAGTGTGGAGGAGCCGAGGGATCTGGGGGTACATGTCCACAGATCCCTGAAGTGTGCCTCACAGGTGGATAGGGCAGTTAAGAAAGCTTATGGGGTGTTAGGATTCATAAGTCGTGGGATAGAGTTTAAGAGTTGCGGGGTAATGATGCAGCTCGACAAAACTCTGGATATTAAGAGGAATAGATAGAGTGGACAGCCAGCGCCTCTTCCCCAGGACACCACTGCTCAGTACAAGAGGACATGGCTTTAAGGTAAGAGGAGAAAAGTTCAAGGGGGATATTAGAGGAAGGTTTTTCACTCAGAGAGTGGTTGGCGCATGGAATGCACTGCCTGAGTCACTGGTGAAGGCAGATACACTAGAGACTACTTGACAGGTATATGGAGGAATTTCAGGAGGAGTGGTATATGGGAGGTAGGGTTTAAGGGTCGGCACAACATTGTGGGCCGAATGGCCTGTACAGCGCTGTATTGTTCTTTGTTCTTTGTCTTTGTAACAGTGCAGGAGGTCACGGAGAGCGGGAAGTAGGATACATAGTTAAAGTAGCGGGTAACGGGAAACTCGGCAGTCTTCCCGCAGTCTCGGGTATTGCCGGGAGGGTTAAAGTAGCGGGTAACGGGAAACTCGGCAGTCTTCCCGCAGTCTCGGGTATTGCCGGGAAGGTTAAAGTAGCGGGTAACGGGAAACTCGGCAGTCTTCCCGCAGTCTCGGGTATTGCCGGGAGGGTTAAAGTAGCGGGTAACGGGAAACTCGGCAGACTTCCCGCAGTCTCGGGTATTGCCGGGAGGGTTAAAGTAGCGGGTAACGGGAAACTCGGCAGTCTTCCCGCAGTCTCGGGTATTGCCGGGAGGGTTAAAGTAGCGGGTAACGGGAAACTCGGCAGTCTTCCCGCAGTCTCGGGTATTGCCGGGAGGGTTAAAGTAGCGCGTAACGGGAATCTCGGCAGTCTTCCCGCAGTCTCGGGTATTGCCGGGAGGGTTAAAGTAGCGGATAACGGGAATCTCGGCAGTCTTCCCGCAGTCTCGGGTATTGCCGGGAGGGTTAAAGTAGCGGGTAACGGGAAACTCGGCAGTCTTCCCGCAGTCTCGGGTATTGCCAGGAGGGTTAAAGTAGCGGGGACGGGAAACTCGGCAGTCTTCCCGCAGTCTCGGGTATTGCCGGGAGGGTTAAAGTAGCGGGTTACGGGAATCTCGGCAGTCTTCCCGCAGTCTCGGGTATTGCCGGGAGGGTTAAAGTAGCGGCTAACGGGAATCTCGGCAGTCTTCCCGCAGTCTCGGGTATTGCCGGGAGGTTTAAAGTAGCGGGTAACGGGAATCTCGGCAGTCTTCCCGCAGTCTCGGGTATTGCCGGGAGGGTTAAAGTAGCGGGTAACGGGAATCTCGGTAGTCTTCCCGCAGTCTCAGGTTTTGCCGGGAGGGTTAAAGTAGCGGGTAACGGGAAACTCGGCAGTCTTCCCGCAGTCTCGGGTATTGCCGGGAGGGTTAAAGTAGCGGGTAACGGGAATCTCGGCAGTCTTCCCGCACTCGGGTATTGCCGGGAGGGTTAAAGTAGCGGGTAAAGGGAATCTCGGCAGTCTTCCCGCAGTCTCGGGTATTGCCGGGAGGGTTAAAGTAGTGGGTAACGGGAAACTTGGCAGTCTTCCCGCAGTCTCGGGTATTGCCGGGAGGGTTAAAGTAGCGGGTAACGGGAATCTCGGCAGTCTTCCCGCAGTCTCGGGTATTGCCGGGAGGGTTAAAGTAGCGGGTAACAGGAATCTCGGCAGTCTTCCCGCAGTCTCGGGTATTGCCGGGAGGGTTAAAGTAGTGGGTAACGGGAAACTCGGCAGTCTTCCCGCAGTCTCGGGTATTGCCGGGAGTGTTAAAGTAGCGGGTAACGGGAAACTCGTCAGTCTTCCCGCAGTCTCGGGTATTGCCGGGAGGGTTAAAGTAGCGGGTAACGGGAATCTCGGCATTCTTCCCGCAGTCTCGGGTATTGCCGGGAGGGTTAAAGTAGCGGGTAACGGGAAACTCGGCAGTCTTCCCGCAGTCTCGGGTATTGCCGGGAGGGTTAAAGTAGCGGGTAACGGGAAACTCGGCAGTCTTCCTGCAGTCTCGGTTATTGCCGGGAGGGTTAAAGTAGCGGGTAACGGGAATCTCGGCAGTCTTCCCGCAGTCTCAGGTTTTGCCGGAGGGTTAAAGTAGTGGCTAACGGGAAACTCGGCAGTCTTCCCGCAGTCTCAGGTATTGCCGGGAGGGTTAAAGTAGCGGCTAACGGGAAACTCGGCAGTCTTCCCGCAGTCTCGGGTATTGCCGGGAGTGTTAAAGTAGCGGCTAACGGGAAACTCGGCAGTCTTCCCGCAGTCTCGGGTTTTGCCCCGCGAGGCGAACGGGCGCTTGGTTCCTCCAGTGTAAGAGAGGCCACATTGTGCAACCGATCCCGACTGTGCTAATGAGCAGAGCGGCCTGTTCTGCCGCTGTTTTCAGCCGATCTGTTCAAACCTCGGTCCACTGTTTAAAATTGGATCAAAATTGTATAATAACGGCATTTCACAGAACTATCAGCAAAGTTTTACTGAGAGAAATCTCGGCTTCGCAGCTTGACCGCCCGTGCAGGGCAGAGGTGCGCCGTCTGTGTCGATTACTTTCGTGACAACGCTGGAGAGACACACCAGGAATTGACACGCGTGAGGAGGCATCAAACATTCATATATTTTCTCGTGTGCCGCTTCCTCTTTGAGAACACATGCTTACGTTGAACGTCCATGGTGATAGTTTCCTTGGCTTTTTGGACGCCCTTCGCTAAAACAGCGCATCCCAGGGATTCCCGGTGATGAGCGGGTGAGGGAGTGAATGTGAGCGCCGACCTTTGCATCCGAGCGCCAGGACCTTCACTGACAACCTCCCCTTCCGCTTTCCTGTCCTGCGCCGGAACCACGTTATCTGAAACAATCCACTTTAATTCCAGTCTGTCTCCGGAACAGCTGTCAGGAATGGAGCAGATCAAACGCGCCCTTTGTCCGGCGATCAGACCCTCACCAACCGAGATCCGGGGTTTTTCTAGGACAGAAGAACACGTTCGGAAGGGTGTAACTGTCAATAACGCAGACATAAGAAAAACAAACAGAGAAATCATGACATCTCGCTGTTTCACTGTCTCCTTTCAGCGCCGAGTATTGCGTACGGGTATGGCCGGCCCGCCAGGGGAAGGTGGTGTGTGCTCCGGGGGGATGCAGTGGAGATTCTCCAGGCCGTTAACTCGACTGGAGAGCGAGCGTTATGGGCAGAGATTGGGCAAGCTGGTTTGTTTTCCAAGGAGCGGTGATCTGATGGAATTAGAGAAGCGGCCCGGGTACGGGAGAGGGTGGAAATGCTATCCCGTGGTAAGAGGGTTAAAAACAAGGGCACATGTGTTACAGTGAGACGGGTTTTCAAAAGGGGGCCGAGGGTCAGGTTTATGCAGAGAAAGACGTTACCACATGGAAAGACAAGGGCACATGTTACAGTGAGACGGGTTTTCAAAAGGGGGCCGAGGGTCAGGTTTATGCAGAGAAAGACGTTACCACATGGAAAGACAAGGGCACATGTTACAGTGAGACGGGTTTTAAAAGGGGGCCGAGGGGCAGGTTTATGCAGAGAAATACGTTACCACATGGAAAGACAAGGGCACATGTTACAGTGAGACGCGTTTTCAAAAGGGGGCCGAGGGTCAGGTTTATGCAGAGAAAGACGTTACCACATGGAAAGACAAGGGCACATGTTACAGTGAGACGGGTTTTCAAAAGGGGGCCGAGGGGCAGGTTTATGCAGAGAAAGACGTTACCACATGGAAAGACTTAGCCACTACGATTTCACGATGCACTGAATGAGACATAAAGATCGGTAAGGATTGGGGAATGGCCCCGCTGCGGGGAAACAAAACCGGAGCAGAGGAGCGGAAACATCAGCGGGAACGCGGGGTGCCGAAGGTCCCGTTTCTCTGCCGTATGACAGGTTAACGCCAAGGGTAGGACCATTCGCTCCATCGAATCCATGCTGACCCCCATTGCAATCGTCTGAATTCCTAACCCTACTTGCTTCCCCGCAGCCTACCTACTCTCAGGTGTCGGTCAACAAACCTGTTCTCTCGCTGGCGCTGAAGACATCGCTGTGTATTTCAAACAAACTCCTGGCGGGCTCTGTGTTTTGGGAGGGGGGAACTGCCGCGAAGTGGAGACATCAGTAGGGGAATGTACAATCCCTAGATGAAAATACACGCGGCGTGTTTCTATGTTCATTTTACTCTTTGCTTAACCAACGAGGGAAAACTTCGTTTTTGCCCTTTCGTGTGTAAATTGCCCGGAGAAGCACGATGCTGGCGATGACAGACTGGAGATATTACCTAGATTATGAAGTTGTTAATTTAATAAAACTCTAGCATTCCGATGTAATGTGCGTTGGTAATGAAAATGGAAGGCGTGTCTAGTCACCGATCTGGCATCCTCCTCTCCCCGCCGACCTGACTTTACATCTGCATGGAAGCACAACAGGAGAAAGTTTACAGAACAAACTAGGGCCACTCACCCCAAACTGTGAGAAAGGATTGTGAGCTTCCGGTGCGATGGGTCGTAATGGGGGAGGTGGTGTAGATATCTACTGTGAATATATATGAACCCTCGTCACTCTTCCTGGCATCATTTATTCGCAGAGAACAGTCTCCCTTTTCAGGTTTGCCCCAGAAATCCGCTCGGTCGATCGAGCTGCGACGGTCAGACGTGCGACTACTGAAATTATAGTCAAAGACGGCTTCAAGCCGGGTATTTCTAGAGCTGGTCGTCACCCACTGTGCCCGCAGTCTGCTGGGAAAGCTGGGAAAGTCGGGAACGCGAAAGGAACAATCGATCTCGGCACAAGCTCCCCCTACCGTCGAAACGTTTTGCTGCATCATCACCGACACTTGTGTAGAAACTGGAAATGAGAAACAGGATCTGTAATTATTTCCTCCCGGAGCCCATTCAGAACCCTTTCAAGTGTGGAAAATAGCTTGCTGTGGGCTTTGTGGGCCCATTAATGTACAGCCAGTCACTATAATTATTCACATTCAAAACTGTTATCTCTATCTTTTCCGAGCTCAAGCTGGTAAATCGTGGGGTACGGGCATAAACACGCACACTCATTTCCCAATTGCTAGGAACTTACGGACTGTTCTAGTGATGTCTAGGATTGTGGATTTAGGGACACTTACATGAATATGGGTTTCTATATGCTCTGTGCGTTTGGAATGGCTGTATGTATTCAGTAAGCGGTTTTTGTTTGTTTATCCCGTGTTGTTATATCCGGGCGGGTATTATGGTTTGTCCTTTCTGTAATAACGGATGGGTCGGAATACAATTTTCCGGACTCTGGCTCTGAACCTGGAGCAGGCTGGTGTTTATAATGAGCTATGTTTTTTTTATCTGTTTGAATATTAAAGGTTTGCCACGTGGTTGTGTCTTTGCAAGTGATCAAATTCAGTTAAACTGCTGGAGGAAAAGGCAATATGTTTGTTTGTTTCTGGTTTCTCTCGGCACTTTCTGCATCTACCGTCTTGAATTTATTGGTCTTTTATTAGGATTTAATATTTCTCATGCTAACGACGTGCTCCTGTATTGCGACAAGGGCCCGATTCTGGGTCGAAGTTCAATCGAAGTTCAATCGATTCAATCGAAGATTCTGGGCTCCTTGAACGCTCCCCTGAACGCCAGGGAAACTAGTCTGCCCAGACTGTGGGATGTCTGCCGAGGAGGGTCACGCTCTTCCCCCGGTCGTTGTCTTTTCCGTTTGCACTGATCACTTCTGCACTGTTTCTGGGTCGCGCTTCATTCAATTTCAGGAGTGTGAGCTTCTTAACAGAACGCACAAGCTGGCGTGGAGTGCTGAACTCTGCCTTAGTTCATGAAAATATATCCTTGGAAGTTTCATCTGACGGTTTGGTAAATTCAGACCAGAATCAGAATCAGAATCAGGTTTATTATCACCGGCATCTGTCGTGAAATGTGTTAACTTAGCAGCAGCAGTTCAATGCGATACATAATATAGAAAAAATAACAATAATAAATAGGTCAACCAATTACAGTGTACATATATCCAACAAGTTAAAAATCTTCGAAACACAGAAATAATATATATTTTAAAAGTGAGGCAGTGTTCACGGGTTCAACGTCCATTTCGGAAACAGATGGCAGAGGGGAAGAAGCTGTTCCTGAATCGCTGAGTGTGTGCCTTCAGGCTTCTGTACCTCCTACCTGATGGTAACAGTGAGAAAAGGGCATGCCCTGGGTGCTGGAGGTCGTTAATAATGGACGCTGCCTTTCTGAGACACCGCTCCCTGAAGATGTCCCGAGTATTTGGTAGGCTAGTACCCGAGATGGAGCTGACTTGATTTACGACCTTCTGCAGCTTCTTTCGGTCCTGTACAGTAGTCCCTCCACACCAGACAGTGATGTAGCCTGTCAGAATGCTCTCCGCGGTACATCTCTAGACATTTTTGAGTGTTTTTGTTGACATACCAAATCTCTTCAAACTCCCAATGGAGTACGGTCGCTCTCTTACTATAAGGCCACCGCCGGATGCAAACTGAATGGCCGCTACCGTCGCTTGCCCCTGGGCCCGCTGTGTTGCGTCCCGCCGCTGCGGGTTGTGCTGCACTGTGGCGGGCCGCTGTGAGACCGATGGTGGTTATTGATACACCGCCTGGTCGGCTTCCCGGAGCCGCTTTGCTGGAGAGCCACGGCTTCAGCGCCGAGGAAGGGTGTTCCCCCGGCACAGCCACGCGGGGCCCCGGCGGGACAGCAGGTCCAGGACTCGCGGATGTCGGCCAGATGCTCGACTGTGTTTATCCCCACTCCTCTTCCGTCTCAGTAGCGCACGGTCGCCAGCTGCGCCACCGTCTTTAAGCACCCAGGCGCGGATGGCTGGTTCGTTACCGAGGCATCTGTTACCCTCCACCACGCAGTCCATGAACACACCTTGCTCTTCACCCAGACGGTCCACCAGGAGAGATGGCACCGGAGGGTTTCTGCTGGAGGTCTCGGGCGGCCCCGCCCGCTCGACGTTCCCCGATGCCAGCACTGAGCTGTGGCGTGGTGCAGTACTGGGCCAAATGGCCGGCCGCGCCATACCGGTAGCAGAGATCGCTCCACGGCACGCTGCGGAGCCGGCGCAGCACTGGTCGGGCCTGTCTCACCGCCTCCTCCTCAGTTTCCTCCGCTTCCTCGTGGGTAGCCCGGTGCGGAACGTGAGGGAGGCGGGCGATACGCTCCGCCGTGTCCCCCAGGTTGGGGAGCTTGGGTGGGCTCAACTCCGTCGGGGTTCGGTGGGAAGGCACGATGCTCGGTTCACAGGTTCTCCCACCGCGCCAGCGTCCCGTCTTTGGGTACCTGGCCCGCGAATGCGCTGTGGGGGGGGGGAGGCATACGGCTCGGTCCCTCGATTTGTTCCCCGGGTTTTCCGTCGCTCCAGCCCACGTCATAGCTGTTCAATCACGTCGTTAATTTCTCATCTCACTCCCGACACCGACGTAGCGAACGTTTGTTCACTGATGTCAGGCGAGAAAACTCGTTTAACTCAACAACCGCTTTTATTGTGAGACACATGAACTGACCGGGCGCTATGACCCGGGGGGAGACCCCAGTGAGTCACATACAGACGGGGGAGGTGATAATCACACAGCCCGGTTACAGTCCGGGTGACCCACAGACACACATGAACAGACCGGGCGCTATGACCCGGGGGGAGACCCCAGTGAGTCACATACAGAGAGGGGAGTGAAAGATCACACAGCCCGGTTACAGTCCGGGTGACCCACAGACACACATGCGAATGACTACACAACCAAGCTAAAATGTAACAATAAATCAGCTGGAACATACCGCCATAGTCTCACGGAAACGTTTTAACACAGTAACAAAGCAATAGCGTTTGTCATTAGGAATGCTGGAGCGGGCTGTCGACCAACCCCCGACACCCCCCCCCCCCACCCAGAGCGCCACAATATTATGATCAGTGTCCCTAAGGGTTTTATTTTACTTTAAATTCTCTAATCAATTCCGGTTCACTGCGCAACACCCAATCCGGAATTGCTGATCCCTCGGTCTGCTCTAGAAAACAATCTTCAGGCATTTTACACAATCCCGCTCTTGGGATACAGCACCATCCTGATTTTTGCAATTTACCTCGATGTCGAAATTCCCCATGACTGCGGTAACTCTGCCGTTTGGCCGTGCACTTTCCATCTCCCGTTGTCATTTGTAGCCCGCATCGTTGCTACTGTCCGGTGGCCTGTACATAACTCCCATCGGGGTGTTTGTACCCTAGCAGTCTCTGAGCTCTACCCCGACGATTCAACACCTTCCCATCCTCTGTCACCTCTTTCTAAAGACTGGATTTGATATTATTTTACCAACAGATCTACCCGGCCCGTCTGCCTTCCTGCCCGATCTTTCGATTCATCCTCGGGGGTCAATCATCATTCAGCCACGAGTCAATGAAGCTCACAGCGTCAAAGCTGTGAGTCCCCAATTGTGCTGCAGGTTCACCCACCTGTCCGTGTAGACGGTGCAGTCAGATATCACACCTGCCAGTCCCCAATTGTGCTGCAGGTTCAGCCACCTGTCCGTGTAGACGGTGCAGTCAGATATCACACCTGCCAGTCCCCAATTGTGCTACAGGTTCAACCACCTGTCCGTGTAGACGGTGCAGTCAGATATCACACCTGTCAGTCCCCAATTGTGCTACAGGTTCACCCACCTGTCCGTGTAGACGGTGCAGTCAGATATCACACCTGTCAATCTCCAATTGTGCTGCAGGTTCAGCCACCTGTCCGTGTAGACGGTGCAGTCAGATATCACACCTGTCAGTCCCCAATTGTGCTACAGGTTCAACCACCTGTCCGTGTAGACGGTGCAGTCAGATATCACACCTGTCAGTCCCCAATTGTGCTACAGGTTCACCCACCTGTCCGTGTAGACGGTGCAGTCAGATATCACACCTGTCAATCTCCAATTGTGCTGCAGGTTCAGCCACCTGTCCGTGTAGACGGTGCAGTCAGATATCACACCTGTCAATCTCCAATTGTGCTACAGGTTCAGCCACCTGTCCGTGTAGACGGTGCAGTCAGATATCACACCTGCCAGTCCCCAATTGTGCTGCAGGTTCAGCCACCTGTCCGTGTAGACTGTGCAGTCAGATATCACACCTGTCAATCTCCAATTGTACTACAGTTTCACCCATCTGTCCGTGTAGACGGTGCAGTCAGATATCACACCTGCCAGTCCCCAATTGTGCTGCAGGTTCAGCCACCTGTCCGTGTAGACTGTGCAGTCAGATATCACACCTGCCAGTCCCCAATTGTGCTGCAGGTTCACCCACCTGTCCGTGTAGACGGTGCAGTCAGATATCACACCTGTCACTCTCCAATTGTACTACAGTTTCACCCATCTGTCCGTTGGAAGGTGCAGTCAGATATGACACCTGCCAGTCCTGTATTCGGCACTGGTTTCCACTTTTTCCCCCTTTTACATTTTAGCTCATCCTCTTCACGACAGTGTTGTCCCATCATCAGCCTGTCCTTGCTAGCGGTCTGACTACACATTGCCTCTATTTTTTTAACCAACTACCCCACTCTCAGCCCTATCACTCCGGTTTCTACCTCCCTGCCAGAGTAGTTTGAATCCTCCTGAAGACCTCTAGCAGACATGCCCGCGAAGATATTGGTCTCCTTCGGGTTCAGATGCAACCCGTCCCGTGTGTACAGGTTCCCCAGCAGAAATCTCAATGATCCAGATATTCGGACCCCTGCCCCTGTGACAGTCCCTCGGCCACGTATTTATCTGTCATTCGTTCCTATTCTTACCATCACTGACGAGAGGCTGTGACAGCAAACTAGAGACTACCTCCCTGTTTTTCCTGCTTTTCGGCTTTCTACCAAGCTCCCTGAGGTCGCTCTTCAGGACCTCCTCGATTTCCCGACCAATTTGTGCCAGATCGAGCCGCTCGCCTTCCCCTTCAGAATGCCGTGACCCTGACCCGAGATGTCCCTGACCCTGGCACCTGGGAGACGAGAGACCAGTCTCGATGGCGTCCACAGAATCTCGCCACTATTTCGCCATCTCTGGACTCTCCTGTCAATATTGTGGTCCTCTCCACCTCTCCTTTCTTCCGACCCTGAGCGCCAGAGACCCGGCGCTGCGGCTCCGCTCTGGTGGGTCGTCCCACTCAACAGTATCTATAACGGCAGACTGATGATTGAGGGGACGGTCCCGGGCGTTCTCTGTACTGGCGACCCACTTCCACTCCTTCTTCTGACAGTCATCCAGTTACCTGCCCACTGCAGCCGAGGGGTGACTGCCTCCCTGTAACCCCTCTCTGCCCCTTCCTCACTCTCTCGTGTGAACCGAAGGAAATCGAGCTGGCGCTCCGGTTTCCCACCGCGTTCCCCGGGGAGCCGCAGCTCGGCGCATCTAGTGTGGAAGGGATTATCCTGGAGGCTGGAATTCTCTTAGAATTCCCACTCCTCTCACACAGAACGCAACACCGTCCCTGGGACCATTCTCACTGCAATAACTGTGTACTCGGAGACCAGCGATGAGGGAAGGAGAAGCAGAAGAATGAGAAGGGGAAGGAAGAGAAGAAGGAGGACAAGGAGAAGAGACGGAGAAGGAGGAGGACGAAGAGGAGGAAGAGGAGGAAGGAGAGGTAGAAGAAGAGGAAGAAGAAGAGACGACACACACAAAATGCTGGTGGAAGAAGAAAAAGAGACATATCGGATGTTTCCCTCGACAACCGTGATCTCGCCCAAGCCTGATCAGCCAATAATTCTACTATTTGGCTTCATAGCTTTTTGTTTTATGACGAAGAACGGTGTAATTTCAAATCATCCATATGTAGAAACCGGTGTCAGTGTAATTTGGTGTCTTATTTCTGATTTTATACTCTATTTTCTTCCGATTCTGTAAATGAGATCGGGCTGAAAGCTGAATAAAACCGCACTGGGCTTAGAGAGTCGACCAGGAACGGATCCACGTGATTTTACAGATGGTGGTTGCTCTTTTATGGATGTTAGTAGACAGTGTGATTATGGGACCAATCAAGCGTGACAGTGGAAAAGAGTGTATGGAACCAAAGGAGATGGCAGAGGTACTTAATGATTACCTTGCTTCAGTATTTACTACGGAAAAGGATCTCGCCGATTGTGGGGATGACTTGCAGTGGACTGAAAAGCTTGCGCATGTAGATATTAGGGAAGAGGATGTGCTTGAGCTTTTGGAAAGCATCAAGTTGGAGAAGTCGCCGGGACCAGAAGGGATGCAGCCCAGGCTACTGTGGGAGGCGGGGGAGGAGATTGCTGAGATTGATGATCTTTGAATCAACATTGAGGACGTGAGAGGTTCCGGAGGATTGGAGGGTTGTGGATGTTGTTCGTTTATTCAAGAAAGGGAGTAGAGATAGCCCAGGAAATTATAGACCAGTGAGTCTTACTTCAGTGGTTGGTAAGTTGATGGAGAAGATCCTGAGAGACAGGAGTTATGAACATTTGGAGAGGCACAATATGATTAGGAATAGTCAGCTTGGCTTTGTGAAAGATAGGTCGTGCCTTGCCAGCCTGATTGAACTTTTTGAGGATAGGACAAAACACATCGATGAGGGTAGAACAGTAGATGTAGTGTATATAGATTTCAGCAGGGCTTTTGACAAGGTACCCCATGCAAGGCTTGTTGGGAAAGTAAGGAAGCGTTGGGATTTAAGGGGACATTGCTTTGTGAATCCAGAAATGGCTTCCTACAGAAGGCAGTGTGTGGTTGTAGACAGGTCATATTCTACATGGAGGTCGGTGACCAGTGGAGTGCCTCAGGGATCTGTTGTGGGACCCTTACTCTTTGTGATTTTTATAAATGACCTGGATGAGGAAGCAGAGGGATGGGATAGTGAATTTGCTGATGGCACAAAGGATGGGGATGCTGTGGATACTGCGGAGGGTTGTCAGAGTTTGTGGGATATTGGATGCAAAACTGCACTGACAAGTGGCAGATGGAGTTCAACCCAGATAAGTGTGAAGTGGCTCATTTTGGTAGGTCAAATATGATGGCAGAGTGTAATATTAATGGAAAAACTCTTGGAAGTGTGGAGGATCAGATGGATCTTAGGGTCCAAGTCCATAGGACACTCAAAGCTGTTATGCAGGTTAACTGTGGTGAGGAATGCATAGGGAGCATTGATCTTCATCAATCATGGGATTGATTTTAAGAGTCGAGAGGTAATGTTGCAGCTATATAGGACCCTGGTCAGACACCACTTGGAGTATGGTGCTCAATTCTAGTTGCCTCACTACAGGAAGGATGCGAAAACGATAGAAAGGGCGCAGAGGAGATTTACAAGGATGTTGCCTGGATTGGGGAGCATGCCTTATGAGAATGGGTGGAGTGAACTCGGCCTTTTCTCCTTGGAGCGACGGAGGATGAGAGATGACCTGATAGAGGTTTGCAGATAATGAGAGGCGCTGATCATGTGGATATTCAGAGGCTTATTCCCAGGCCTGAAATGGCTAGCACGAGATGGCTAGTTTTAAAGAGATTGGAAGTAGGTACAGATGAAAGGTCAGGGGTACGTTTTATAATGCAGAGAGTGCTGAGTGCGTGGAAAGAATGGGCTGCCAGCAGTGGTGGTGAAGACGGAAATAATAGGGTCTTTTAAGACACTCCTGGATAGGTACATGGAACTTTGAAAATAGAGGACATGGGTGAAACCTAGGTAGTTTTCATGTAGGAACATGTTTGGCACAGCCTTGTGGCCCGAAAAACCTGTATTGTGCTGGAGGTTTTCTATGTTGCTACGCTTCACCAACTGTTGCAGCAATTTGGCAGGGATTGTGTGCAGTTTAGACGAGGGTAGAGCCGTAGATGTGGTGTATATGGATATCAGGAAGGCTTTTGACAAGGTACCCCATGCAAAGCTTATTGGGAAAGTAAGGAGGCTTGGGATCCAAGGGGTCGATCACTTTCTGAATCCAGAACTGTTTTGCCCACAGAAAGCAAAGTGTGATTTTAGACAGGTCATATTCTACATCGAGGTCGGTGACCAGTGGAGTGCCTCAGGGACCTGTTCATGGACCCTACTCTTCGCGATTTTTATAAATGATCTGGATGAGTAAGTGGAGGGATGGGTTAGTGAATTTGCTGATGACACAAGGGTTGGGGGTGTTGTGGATAATGTGGAGGGCTGTCAGAGGTTATAGCATGACATTGGTAGGATGCAAAACTGGGCTGACAAGTGGCAGATAGAGATTAACCCAGATAAGTGTGAAGTGGTTCATTTTGGTACGTCAAATATGAAGGCAGAATATAGTATTAATGGCAAAACTCGTGGAAGTGTGGAAGATCAGAGGGATCTTAGGGTCCAACTCCATAGGACACACGAAACTGCTACGCAGGTTAACTCTGTGGTGAAGAAGGGATACAGAGCATTGACCTTCATCAATCATGGGATTGATATTAAGAGCCCAGAGATAATGTTGCAGTTATAAAGGACCCTGCTCGGACCACACTTGGAGTACTGTGCTCAGTTCTGGTCAACTCACTACAGGAAGGATGTGGAAGCTATAGAAAGGGCGCAGAGGAGATTTACAAGGATATTGCCTGGATTGGGGAACATGCCTTATGAGAATAGGTTGAGTGAAGTCGGCCTTTTCTCCTTGGAGTGACGGAGGACGAGAGGTGACCTGATAGAGGTGTACTGATAATAAGGGGCATTGATCGTGTGGATAGTCAGAGGCTTTTTCCCAGGATTGAAATGGCCAGCACGAGAGGGCATCGTTTTAATGTGGTTGGAGGTAGGTACAGGGAGATGTCAGGGGTAAGTTTTTTATGCGGAGAATGGTGAGTGCGTGGAATGGGCTGCCAGCGGTGGTGGTGAAGGTGGAAACTATAAGGTCTTTCAAGCGACTCCTGGATAGGTATATGGAACTCAGGAAAATAGAGGCCATCGGTAAAGCCGAGGTAGTTCTCATGTAGGAACATGTTCGGCACAGATTTGTGGGCCGAAGGGCCTGTATGTGCTGGCGGTTTTCTATGTTTCGATGCTTCACCAATTGTTGCAGGAATTTGGCAGGTATCGTGTGTAGTTTAGATATATTAAGAGCGTCTATTCATCACGAGTGTGGGGCAGAATCAAGTGCTTTTGGTAGTCAACATGAAATATTCCTGCTTTTTCGCCGGACATGATTTAGAATTAAAGAATCTGCTCTTCTGTCAGTACATTGTGGTGATCTAAGTGAGTGGAGATTTGTTGCGAGATACATGGTGTTACAATTTAATATACAGTTTGTAAACAAATAATAGAACAATATTTTGATGTTATTTATGATTTATCATTTAGCTACGTGATATCATTGGCTTCCATCAAAAATTCAGGTATTTTCTCGTGATTTTTAAAAAATCTGTTGCTATGTATTGATAGGGACGGATGAATACGGTTATTAGTATCATATTTAAATCATTAAATCTTGGGTCAGTGTGTTACCCACTAAACGCGCTTTTAAGTGCATATTGCAATAACTCCTCTTTCTTGACTCAAATAAAGTGATCTATCCGAGCGCAGAATATATTTTTATAAGCTAACGATCACCCTGTGAAGAGCGGGAACAACGTCTCTGTCTCTCACACTCCCTCTCTGACGCACTTTCTCTTCTCTCTGTCACTATGTCTATCTCTCTCTCTCACACACACACACTCATTCTCTCTCTCTCTTCGTTTAGCAACAACTGATAACAGCACACCAACGCATTCACCTGTAATATATCAACCCTGAAATGATGAAGCATCATGTACATCACAATTATATCTTCTTTGCCCTGCTTCAAGCTTAGTAAGGAATTTTGCTCCCATTTCTCAGGCATTTGTCCCTTTCGCTAGGTAACACCATTTACAAGCTATGCTTAAATAATTTTACCTTCGGGAAGCGTCAAGAGGAGAACAACCAGAGAGCCGCACGTGGCCATGAACATTGCTGATCGCACTGGCCGATTCGGGGATCTAATACATGGTTTGTTTTCCCGTCCGGCCGACCTGCGATGCCTTTGGTGATGGTTGTTCAGCTGATGATCAACACCGATTCCGCTGATCGACCCAGGCCTGCTGACTCTGACTGTCAAGGCAGCTTGTTGGTGCTGTACATTGTGAGATCCCCGCTCATACCGGCTGCTGGCACATCAGTGATTAATAAGCCGTTGTTGGAGGTGCACACACCCAGATAACATCGGAAATAACTAACGAGTTGTTTTCTCACCAATACTCGTATGCTACTCTTGTTGTGGTTAGTGCATGCGAATCTACATCATATGCCCACCGCCCACGCTTGCTGAGGCCTCACTCTTTCCGGAAGCGAATACAACACCAAAGACGTGAGTGCCTTCACTGAATTTAGCTTGCCCACCATGTATTGCGGCGTGCGGTTCCTCATGTCCGCCGGTCTGAGTTAGGTCGGACGTCTGTGACGTCATAGACGGGGGCAATGTGAGCCGGACGCGGCCCACGCACTGCAGATCATCTCTCAGACAACTTAATCAACGCGAAAGGTCATGCCTTCCTTTTTGCAGAAATTAAACATTTCGCTTCATTGTTGAAAACTTCATTAAATTGCTGACCCCCATTCATAAATTAAAGAAAATTTCAAACAAACTCAAATTAAATAAACGAGATCTTGTCTCCAATTAAAATGCTAATTGATTTTGGAATTGGCGATACTTTGTGTTAACAGGGTGTGGAAAATGCGGAGGTTTAAGTCCGAATAGTTTTAGAATATAGAACATAGAATAGTACAGCACATTACAGGCCCTTCGGCCCACAATGATGTGCCGACCTTCAAACCCTGCCTCCCATACAACCCCCTCCCACCTTAAATTCTTCCATATACCTGTGTAGTAGTCTCTTAAACTTCACTAGTGTATCTGCCTGTACCACTGGCTCAAGCAGTGCATTCCATGCAGCAACCACTCTCTCAGTGAAAAACCTTCCTCTAATATCCCCCTTGAACTTCCCTCCCCTTACCTTAAAGCCATGTTCTCTTGTATTGAGCAGTGGTGCCCTGGGGAGGAGGCGCTGACTGTCCACTATGTCTATTCCTCTTAATATCTTGTACACCTCTATCATGTCTCCTCTCATCCTCCTTCTCTCCAAAGAGTAAAGCAGTAGCTCTCTTAATCTTTGATCATAATCCATACTCTCTAAATCAGGCAGCATTCTGGTAAATCTCCTCTGTACCTTTTCCAATGCTTCCACATCCTTCCTATAGTGAGGCGACCAGAATTGGACTTATGAAAGATAACACCTCATAAGCTTTCTTAACTACCCTGTCTACCTGTGAGGCAACTTTCAGGGATGTGGACATGTAGTCGCAGATCCCTCTGCTCCTCCACACTACCAGGTATCCTGCCATTTACTTTGTACTCTGCCTTGGAGTTTGACCTTCCAAAGTGTACCAACTCACACTTCTCTGTGTTGAACTCCATCTGCCACTTCTCAGCCCACTTCCGTATCCTATCAATGTCTCTTTGCAATCTTCGACAATCCTCTACACTATCTACAACACCACCAACCTTTGTGTCGTCTGCAAACTTGCCAACCCACCCTTCTACCCCACATCCAGGTCGTTAATAAAAATCACAAAAAGTCGAGGTCCCAGAATAGATCCTTGAGAGACACCACTAGTCACACTCTCAAATCTGAATTTACTCCCTCCACCACGACCGTCTGCCTTCTGCAGGCAACCCAATTCTGAATCCACCTGGCCAGCCTTCCCTGGATCCCATGCCTTCTGACTTTCTGAATAAGCCAACCATGTGGAACCTTGTCAAATGCCTTACTAAAATCTATGTAGATCACAGCCACTGCACTACCCTTATCTATATGCCTGGTCACCTCCTCAAAGAACACTATCAGGCTTGTTAGGCTTGATCTGCTCTTCTAAAAGCCAGGCTGACTGTCCCTGAACAGACCATGATTTTCTAAATACCCATAGATCCTATCTCTAATAATCTTTTCCAACAACTTTTCAACCACAGACGTAAGGCTCACTGGTCTGTAATTACCTGGACTATCCCTACTAACCTTTTTGAACAAGGGGACAACATTCGCCTCCCTCCAATCCTCGGGTACCATTCCCGTGGACAACGAGGACATAAAGATTCTAGCCAGTAGTTCAGTAATCTCTTCCCTTCCCTCGTGAAGCAGCCTGGGGAATATTCCGTCAGGCCCCGGGTACTTATCTGTCCTGATGAATTTTAACAACTCCAACACCTCCTCTCCCTTAATATCAACATGCTCCAGAATATCAACCTCACTCATATTATCCTCACCGTCATCAAGTTCCCTCTCAGTGGGAAATACCGAAGAGGAGTATTCATTGAGGACCTCACTCACCTACAGCTTCCAGGCACATCTTCCCACTTTTGTCTCTAATCGGTCCTACCTTCACTCCTGTCATCCTTTTGTTCTTCACATAATTGAAGAATGCCTTGGGGTTTTCCTTTACCCTACTCGCCAAAGCCTTCTCATGACCCCTTCTTGCTCTTCTCAGCCCCATCTTAAGCTCCTTTCTTGCTACCCTATATTCCTCAATAGACCTATCTGACCCTTGCTTTCTAAACCTCATGTATGCTGCCTTCTTCCACCTGACTAGATTTTCCACTTCACTTGTCACCCATGGTTCCTTCACCCTACCATTCTTTATCTTCCTCACCGGGACAAATTTATCCCTAACAGCCTGCAAGAGATCCCCAAACATCGACCACGTGTCCATAGTACATTTCCCTTCAATAACATCATCCCAATTCACACCCGCAAGATCTAGCCTTATAGCATCATAATTTACCCTTCCCCATTTAAAAAATTTCCTGTCCTCTCTGATTCTATCCTTTTACATGATAATGCTAAAAGTCAGGGAGCGGAGATTACTGTCCCCCAGATGCTCACCCACTGACAGATCTGTGACCTGACCCGGTTCGTTACCTAATACTCGATCTAGTATGGCATTCCCCCTAGTCGGCATGTCAGCATTCTGTGACAGGAATCCATCCGGGACACACTTCATATACTCTGCCCCTTCTAAACCCTTGGAACTAATCAAGTGCCAATCAATATTACGGAAGTTGATGTCAACCATGATAAAAACCCTGTTATTTTTGCACCTTTCCAAAATCTGCCTCCCAATCTGCTCCTCGGTATCTCTGCTGCTACCAAGGGGGCTATAGAGTACCCCCAGTAGAGTAACTGCTCCCTTCCTGTTCCTGAATTCCATTCATACTGACTCAAAAGATGATCCTGCTACATTACCCACCCTTTCTGCATATGTAATAGTATCCCTAGCCAGTAATGCCACCAGTGTTCCCCTCCCCCCTCTATCCCTTTTAAAGCACTGAAATCCAGGAATATTGAGAATCCATTCCTGCCCTGATGCCAGTCAAGTCTCTGTAATGGCCACTACATCATAATTCCATGTATGTGTCCAAGCTCTCAGTTCATCACCTTTGTTCCTGATGCTTCTTGCATTGTAGAACACACACATTAGCCCTTCTACCTTACTACCTTTATACCCCTTAATCTGCTGCTCTTTCCTCAAAGCCTCTCTATATGCTAGATCTGGCTTTACTCCATGCACTTATTTCACTGCTCTATCGCTCCGGGTCCCATTCCCCTTGCAGATTAATTTAAACCCTCTCGAACCATGCTAGCAAACCTACCAGAGCAGTTTTGTTTTTACGTGTTTCTGTCGGCCTGCTCTTTCCCCAGACTATTAGTTTGATTGGCCTTTATAAATTACCCCAACTGCGCGCATGCGTGGCGGAATCTCGGCGGAGTTGATGGGAAACATGGATAGGGAACTAAAAACAGAATTTGACCGTTTAATGTGAATTGCATCGAATCATGTTTCGTTCCGAGACATGGCGACGGCTTTGTTTCGTCCGGCTTTCTGAGAACTCACTCAGACCGAACATGTCACTTTCAGCTGACGTGGGCAGGGGAGGTCGTGTCGTGCCGAAGAGCTCATTTCTGTCCATCACAGTCCTGTGTATCTATAGCGGTCTTTATTTATTGAATCCGGAGGTCATGTACAGTTCTGTGTTGTTGTTTCTGTACACGAGTAAAAAATACAACCTTTATCGGACAAGGCCGCTGTGTGTTGTGAATAATAATCGATGTGGAGAGAGATATTTATTCTCCATTTCCTACCCCGCACATCCCGTTTGTTTCCCGTACTTTGTAAACGTCTCGCAGCCTCCGCTTCTTTCACTATTGTTTCCGCTATCTATTCCGAGCGCTACATTTATCAAAGTTCCCAGTTCATTCCGGGAAAACTGATTCTCCTTCCTTCCTCATTACCTAAACCAACACGGGAGGAATCTAATGTGTTTCCGTGAGAAATGTCTACTGCTCCTTTGCGCGAAAGCAACCCGGTGCTTTCTATGCCTTCCCAATGTTTAGACCCAGGAATGTAAGCAAGGCAGTGGATTATCGTGGAGGGGTCGTACCGGCGATATTTTTGAGTTCCAGCCTTCCTGTTCTTCTGGGACACTACGGAAAGGAGAGTTTTATGAATTAATAAATTGTTCATTAGTCGGCGATTTTCAAGCTGTTTCCAGCCTTGCGGGCTGCTGGCAACGGTCACGATTAAACTTCAATAGAATTTGAACCAACACAGCACAAACCGACAGTTAGCATGGGGAGTAGAACCGGAAATGCTGAATGTTCTCCGAGTTTAAGCAGCACACAAGGAAACAGAAGCCGTAGGACTTTTTATTCTGGTCCCCGTGATAAAGACCGAAGACATGTTTTCAGCAGCTGTGGCGATTGACGAAAGTTGGATGGAACAAAGGATTAAAATAATAGGGTAAGTCAAAGTCCGAGTGGTATGCTTGTCACGTGACAGGTGTTGAAGCTATACTGGACTTGAGGTAATGGTCTTGTGATGGTGGAGTGACGTCATTTTCCCGCCAGTCGAGGTCATGTGACGGGTTTTTTTAACAGTGTATAAAAGGAGGACCCCTCCCTGTGAGGAGGGGCAGTTCGTGGCTGGATTTGCCATGTTGGCTTCATGCCACTGCGTGATTTAATGTTATGACGCAGTTTAGTTGAAAGATGGAGTTTTATTTAATGCCTAAAGTTTAAAAGGTCATTGCAAGCAGTTTCTTTATAATACTGCTAGTTAAAAATCAGTGGAGAGTGAAGATCGGAGTTCGGGAGCTAAAAGATCGAGGAAAGTCGATTTCGACTGTGAAACAGGTTCGACCTTGTTTGATCCTCATTCGGAAGGAGTTCGTTGACTGTGCTCGTGTTAATCCCTGTGAATAGCAGAAAGGATTGAGTACAGTGTTGTAAAGGAGAGGTCAGTGCCTTTAAGCCGTTTCATTTTCCACCTTCGTGGGAAAAGTAGTTCGACTGGGAACCACAACAACGCGACGTGAAAGAGAATTTAAATCGTCTTAAAAAGTCTCTCCCTTAAATGGACTGCAAGCATTTTGAACTTTTGCAGTACTACTTTGAAGAACTGTTTAAGCTTCATCGCTTTAAGAACTGTTTAAGCTGCCGCACAGCAGCTGACTTCCGGTTACGTGAGTGGTTTGTTTACTTTTGGGGATTTGTGTTTCAGTGTTTAATAAACGTTTTATTTGTTATAAAAACCCCTGCCTCACTCATATATTTATTGTTGCTGAATCCGTAACATAATCGACTGCAAATGGCAAGGCAACACAATAGGCCAGACTACAGTGGTAGAAGGAAAGACATAGAGGCCGTATCTCAGATGGATGCTTGGCAAAATGGTCATTTCTGACGTAGACAACTGTCCCACCACAGGAGTCTGTAACCGCTCAAAGGGAAGATGAGCCCTTCTTTCTCAAGCTTGTGTTGGGTCTCGCATTGCATCCGAATCGGTTGTGGTCGCTCAGTCAAAGTATTCAGCTCTCTGCGATAGTTGTTGACCATTTTCCACTAAAACACCTGTTTCATCATGCACCAAACACTTTTATGCAGCGTCTTCATGATCATTTTCTTGAATCTATAAGAACAGAGTTAGTCCATTCAGCTCATCGGATCTGCTCCGCCACTCCAACATGGCTGATCCCGGATCCCACTCAACCACATACACCTGCCTTCTAACCAAATCCTTCGATGCCACAACTGATCAACATTCGGCTGAAGTGCACCCACGGGGTTGGCCTCCATCGCAGCCTGTGGCAGAGCATTCCACAGGTTCCCGACTCTCTGCTAAAACAATTCCTTTTAAACTCTGCTCTAAAGAGTCACCCCTCAGTTTTCAGGCTGTGCCCTCTAATTCCGGATACCCCCACGATGAGAAACGTCCTCTCCACATCCACGCTGTCTGGTCCTTTCCACATAATCCAAATATATATGATACGGATTGGCTTTAGTTATTAAGTTGTGTGTTTAATCCTCAAAGGCCAGCAGATGTCCTTACACTATTCTGGTTTTCCATTATCTTCATTCTGCCCGATTACTTTATGCACTTGCAAGAAACCTGGGATCATGTCACTAATAACTGGCCCGCCGCCTTCCTAATAGTGAGTGCTAGACATCTTCCTTTCTTGGATAGTTTCCAGTCTGATTGGATCATGTGTTATTTCATTCTCTGGAATCACTGGTCATGAAGGTCAGAGGCTTCAGACTGAAATGTTCCGTTTGCATTTTCTCTCTGATTCTCAGTCATCACATTCCTTCTCCATTCAGCCGCACTGTGATCTGAGGATTTGATCACAATTTCAGTGTGACCGGTGTTTTCTTCTTGTGAAAAATGCCGGGTTCACACACATTCATTCCAGATGAAGACGAGCAATGGGATGTGAATCATGGAAGCCCAAATTTAACAAAAGCCTGTTTATTTACCACCCCCACCCCCTGATCGTTGCTGCTCTACTTGCTGACTTCCTCCAGCGTTTTGTCTTTCTTCTTCAACACCAATTATTGTTTCCCTGGCCAAAGATATTGCTTTCAAATTTTAATCCTGTTTAATTGTACGTTTAATTTCACGTATTCTGATAAACACCGACATCAATGACCTTTAATCTGAGGATTTCATTATCAACAGTTTAATTGATTTGAATTTATTTTCAACTTTCTCCGGTTATTTGATAGTGGAAATTGGGTTACGTTTGTCTCTCCAAGCTGCAGCTGACCCGGTCGTTACGAGAAGTCACGAATCGCAGTTTTCACACCGTGTGATCTTGATAGGGGAGTACAGGAAGGAAAGAAAGAGTTGGTCCTGATTCCGGATGTCTTCCCTTGCTGACGTCATAAGTCAGTGCGGCATCGTTTATAGGTGATTTCGTTAGCAGGTCAAGATATCCAACGGCAATGAAAATGTTTTAATTTCGATCAGTCCACCTCGACAAATTATCTTTAAGACCGAAGTCATTCGTCTGTCCGAAACGGGTGCAGTTCAGAATTTATCATATTTTTGCCATTCTCTCCGATTTATTTGTTAACGATACGCGACAAATGGCTTAGAAAGTATCTGATCACTAATTCACGTTTCTGCTTGTCCACCCTGCAGTTAATTTGGTGGCGATTGTGGGACCATCCTCAGCCATCTTCCCCCCTGTCTTCTCCCAGCTCCGCCCAACAGGACATCGCCCCATCCTAGTGTCTCCCACAAAACCCTCTCGGCCCAGTGTTCCCTTGAACCTTCTCCCAGTTCCACCATTCTGACTGGCTGACACCAGATTCCTCAGCTGAGCAACCAAGCCCCTTATCTCAGCTCAAACCCAAACAGGCTGGAAGCAGAACAGACTGTCCTTACAGATCCGCTGAAATGAAATACCTGCAGCCTGGCAGTGAATAAATAATCTTAACCGGGGCGCTACACCTGCATTCCTTAATCGCTCTGTCTAACTTCATCCATTGGCGTCCGCTGTTTGATAGTCGGACAGGATTGGGTGCTTAATGTCACAGGATTTGAATGTTTAGAAAGTTCATCGAGGGTGATAAACGATAAGAGGGAGTCGGGCAACTAATCACAGAAAATACCACAACTGCACTCAGAGGGGATCTATGGGTGGAACTCAGAACAGGAAGGGTGCAATCACTCTGACGGCATTGTACTACAGAGCCCCCAGTAGTCACCGGGACATTGAGCAACAGATATGCGGTCAGATCCAGGAAAGGTGTAAAAACAATAGCGTTGTTGTCATGGGGGATTTCAACCTCCTGACTATAAGCTGGAATCTCTGAGTACAAGAGGTTTCGACGGGGCAGAATTTGCCAGGTGCATCCAGGAGGGTTTGTTAAACCAATGTGTTGATAGAGCATCAGGAGGAGGGGCTGCAGTGGATCCTGTGTTGGGTAATGAACCCGGCGAGGTGACCAACCCATCAGCAGGTCAATAGACAGGAAACAGTGACACAACTCCTGATCGCTGTTGTTGAGGATGGGTCTGGACCTTGGGCTGGATTCAGAAATAGCTTGACCATAGAAGACTGAGGAGAGTGGTCGAGGGGACTGATTCTCATTGGAGGTCTGTGGTTAGTGATGTTCTGCAGGGATTTCCACCGGGATAGTTGCTGTTACGCATTTAAATAGCATGTATGCAAATTCAGATGAGTGGGTTAGTAAATTTGCAGCTGACATGAGGATTGACGGTGTCGTGGACAGCGTAGACGACTGACACAGAATACAAGAGTATATGGATCAGTTGCAGACATCAGCAGAGAAACGGCAGATGGATTGTAACTCTCCAAATGTGGTGTTGTAACCTGGTCTGTCAAATGCAAAGAGATAGTTCACTGTCAAGGGCAAGATCCTTAACAGTGTGATGAGCAAGGGGTCACGGGTTCCAAGTTCAGAGCCAAATGCAGCCTGACAGGTTGGATAAGAAGGCGCCTGGCGGGCTTGTCTGAATTAGTCGAGGCACTGAGTTCAAAACAAGTGATTATGTTGTTGAGTTATAAGACTGCAGTTGGGCCACAGCTGGAATATTGTAGATATTTCTGGTCGACCCATCATAGGACGGATGTCAAGGCTTTGCGGAGGGTGTAGAAGAGGTTTACTCTGGAAATACATCGATTAGAGGGTATGTGCTGTCACGAGAGTTCGGACAAACTGGGGTTGCTTTCTCTGGAGTGGCGGAGGCTGAGAGCAGATCTGAGATGTTTCTAAAATGATGTGAGGCATAATTAGACTAGATGTAGAATATCTTTTACCAAGGGCTGAAATGTCTGATACCAGAGGTCATACAGTTCAGGAGAGAGGGGTAAATATAAACGAGATGTAACGGGAAGTATTTTCGGCCACCAGAGACTGGTGCGTGTCTGGACTGCGCTGTCTGGTGTGGTGGCTAAAGCAGAAACAATTGAGAGTTTTAAGAGCCATTTACAGAGAAACATGTATGTACTGAAAAAGGAAGGAAATGTACATTGTGTAGGGGGAAGGGATTAGTTCAGTCAGCCACTTTGGTTCTTTTCCATTGCTGTTCAGTGTTCTGTGGTTATATTCTCTCTCTCTCTCTCTCTCTCTCTCTCTCTCTCTCTCTCTCTCTCTCTCTCTCTCTCTCTCTCTCTCTCTCTCTCACTCACACGCAATGTGCCGTCAGCTGCATTTCATTCCAGAATGTAGGGGAACGAGTATCTGAGCATTCCTTCTCGATCTCTCTGTCTCCATCCCTAGAGAACCGGCAGCTTTTATTTCTCCGTTGTGTCCGGTACTCCCGCTGCCGCCTCCGCTGCATTACTGAGACCAGTGACCGGTCATGAATTGGAGAACCGTTTTGTTGAGCATCTCCACATCACCCGCCACAAGCAGGACTTCCCGGTGGCCAAACATTTTAATTACGATCCCTATTTCCAGACCGACGTTTCGATCGATGGCATCCTCCTGTATCAGGATGAGGCCACCCTCATGACGGTGGAGCACCGATTTATATTCCGTGTGGGTAACCTCCATCCTGACGGCATAAATAGCGAATTTTCCTACTTGTGCACAAATCCCTCCCCCTTGCTTTCTCCGTTCCCCAATTTGATCTTTCAATTCCTCTCACCTGCCTATTACTTCCCTTCGGGTCCCCTCCTCATTCGCTTGCTCCTACTGCTATTCTCCTCTCCTAGCAGATCACTTGTTCTCCTGCACGATCTTTCAACCACCTGGATTCCCCTATCACCCCTCCAGCGAGCCTCTGTCCCCTCCCCTCATTTTGTTATTCAGGCATCCTCCGCCATCCTCCTCAGTCCTGAAGAACGCCCCAGGTCCCAAACGTCGACAGTGAACACCTTTCCACAGAAGCTGCCTGACCTGCTGAGATCTTCCAGCATTTTGTCTGTGTTGCTTTGGGTTTTCAGCATCTGCAGATTTTCCCGTGTTTGTGATCAATGTTGACGGCTCAGTCTGTGTCAGTCAATGAACCGCTGCAGGATGACGCATTGTTCAGAACGTCACGGCGTAGGGGTGAGACACGTGAAAGTCATGAAAGCGGCAGCCGTGGCTGATCTTTGTGCTGAATAACTCTGAGACCGCTGCATCGAAAGACTACAGAACCTCTGTGCCTTGTTTTATATCTCTGGATGATATATTTCGGATTTCTGAAAGTAAACAGCTCGGGGAAATAAAAACGGATCCCTAAACACAAGAGGTTGTATCGTTGCTGTAAACCCAGAGTGACGCGCATGAAATGCTGGAGGAACTCAGCGGATCAGACCGCATCGATTGAGAGGAATCAGTCTTTGATCAGGACCGCTCCGCTCTTTCATAGAGTGACAGACCTGACAGACATGGAGTGTTATAGACAATGGAAACAGGCCCATTGGCTTTTCCAACAGTTTTGCTCCACGACACTGACGCCAATAACAGGGATGGGGGCCGTATCCTCCCGCCCAGTTGATTTCTCTACCCGGTCAAATGTCCCATAAGCGCAATGTTTGCATCTCATTCTACCATCGTATCTGACTAGCACGTTCCTGTTAAAACCACACTGAATGGAAAAGAAACACAGACCAGAATATCCGCTTTAAAATTCCTTCTTGTGACCTGAAAGTGATGCTGACTCGTTTTAACAGCAGATGTCGTGTAGGTAAAGGGGCGAATTTCCCTCCTTGCCGCCATGAGAAACAAATGGTGAAACTGAGATCAAAACGTGTTGTTGGTGAGTGTGAATGGATACAGGGTCAGAAACTACAGCAGGGTTTTGTGTGTGTGTGTGTGTGTGTGTGTGTGTGCGCGTGTGTGTGCGTGTGTGTGTGTGTGTGAGTGTGTGTGTGTGTGAGTGTGTGTGAGTGTGTGTGTGAGTGTGTGTGTGAGTGTGTGTGTGTGTGTGTGTGTGTGTGTGTGTGTGTGTGTGTGTGTGTGTGTGTGAATGGATACAGAGTCAGAAACTACAGCAGGGTTTTGTGTGTGTGTGTGTGTGCGTGTGTGTGCGTGTGTGTGTGCGTGAGTGTGTGTGTGTGAGTGTGTGTGTGTGTGTGTGTGTGTGTGTTTGTGTGTGTGTGTTTGGAATGTTTTTTTTTAACTCTTCATGTGACTTGGTCAAGGCCCTTCAACTGCGGCCTGTATCCATACTTTGATCATAAATATACTCTGAACATTGGAAATATCTTTTCATCGTTCAACGTTCAGCGTTTGAACTGATTATTGAGTGGAGAAGTACAGCCCCAATCCCGTATTTTAATGTGATGTTGACATCACCGTTATTGGCCGAATCAATGGTGGTGACGAATCGGCCAATTCTAAAGTTGTTTATTTTCTCCCACTAATGCCAACAATAAAATGAATCTCAGCGCAGCATTTGGTAAAACATGCGTCCCCGAATACAAATTTTCTTTGTTTGCATTTTGACGTTACCCTTTTTATTCAGTCTCTTTTTGATAGATCTAGAGAAACTTCATACACTGTTATAGACATTTCCAATACGTCCTGTTTCATTCGAATGTCAATGTACCTTTCCGGAATTATGGTTTGTCCGTAATATTCAGGTTTACTGCTGGCGAGATTACTTTTTGTTTTTCCCACATTGCAGAAGTTATATCGAGGTGTTTAGCAATACGGCTGAAACGCTTGTCTTCACAGGACTTTGAATATTTTGGATCAGAAATTGGATATTTATTTATAATAACAGATCGAACATTCATGGTGTGTTTACACTGAACTGAAAGAGGTTACAGATTTATATAAAATAAGGACCGTGAAAATGTATAGCTTACAACCATAATTAGCCGTGGATTATAATAGCCGATATAATATTATTAGACAAGTTGATCAGGTAGATATTGAGAATCTTTCCTCTCATGAGTTGGATGTGAAAACTAATGTGGATGAAGTTAAGATTTGGGGAATGTTGTTTTTAAAAATGGTTTGAGGGGACAGAGTTGTTTAAGCACAGTGATTTGTTGACACCCGCAAGGTGCCAGAGGGGACTGTTGAAACCACGATGTCACAACCTTTAAAAGACAATTAGACAGGCTATTTGTTGGAGAGTGATCCCGGCCGCGCCTAGTCCTTAAGGAAATGGTGAATAATAGTGTCTGGAAATTGGACTTTGTGGCCATTTCTCGCTGAGTTCATGGGAGGTTTTGTAAATGCATTAACACACTGCGGTGAGGGGACAGTTCTCCGCGTTGTTCACCTGCTGCCTGAACTTGGATGAAGTGGCCACATAATCTGACTTGTTCTGAGAAATATTGAGATTCGTTCCACTTTGCTCCTGCCAAATGCTTTCATGATTATAATAATCTGCTAATAATTTTTTTTAAAACACAAATATTAGAATTAAGTGTGTGTGCGTTGTCGCCAGCTTGAGAACTACAGACCACTGTTCCAGTTCCAATGTCTGTGAGCCCATTCCATGCCCGCGTCCGCTGCCGGCTGGAGGCTGAACAAGAGAGTGTTTTCCGTGTTTGGAGACCCGTGTATCTGCTTGTCTTGGAGGGAGAAACGGAGCTTGTTTTGTTGCTTGTCTTTTGTTTCTTGTTGTCTCCCATTCTGTTCTGTTTTGTGTTGATTTGCCCGGCATGTAGAGTCTCATGTTGTGGAAAAAGTACCAGTCTATTCATGAATATGTATCAAGGAGAGTTTAAATTGTTTATTTTTTCTTCACTACTCATGAAGAAAAATAACTGTAAGGCAAAATAATTAAAGAAAAACATGATTAATTAATCTGCTAGTTCACTGGACTGTAAACAAAATCGTAATTTGTATCCCTGATGTGACTCTCCACCCGGAGTTTACTCTGGACTATAATAACGACTACATTCAGCAACCTGATTCATTGGGATGATCAAGTCTGATTCTCGAGAAGATGGGGTACTTGCTAATTTTCCGCATAGACCGGATCTATTACCCGGTTCTTGCTGCCGTCGGTGTCCCAGGTGAGAAAAAGACGATTGAAATTAAATATCACTGTATGGCTATGCTTAGTCTTTATCCGTGTGGAGTGTTTAGTGTGGATAAAAGCAACTGGTTTAAAAGTTCTTCAATGAATTATTAACGGAGACAAGGAAATGTACTGCTTCCATCAATTTCAATAAATAAGTCATATGAGTAAGTGAAAAATGCTCTATTGATGCACAGGGATCAGAACAGAGATAATTAACGTTTCATTTCTAATGTCAGTTTATCTGAACATCATACAGGCATATTAAATCAATAATTTTTACCCTTTATCTGGTTTTCGCATCTGCTGTTGATGTGGAGCTCTCTGCTGTTTATTTGGTTCAGTTTGTGGTTCACCAACGGACTAGAATAAGTGTATTTGTCGCGTTATGAGTCAGCGATGCTCATCTCTAGTAGTTCCCATTCTCCTAGAGACTCAGGAGATGCAGATTCTGACACTTGCTGGTCTGAACGGAATGCTTCGATCCGAAACGTCGATACCTGCACAGTTCTGCGTTCCGTCAATTGATGTTTTTCAATCTCATCAAAACTCCGCCACACCAACAAGCGAAGGGACGATCCCCCGGACCAAGATGGACTCACAAAATAGGTGTCCCTTTATCCCACAATTCATAAAACTAAATCTAAAAATCAATCCTCCTTCACCTTCAGTAAAATCAGTGTCTGGTCATCTACCTCCCTCCAGGACAAAGGACTCCTGAGATCCGCCGCTTTCTGAGTGAAACATGTCTCCTCATTTAAATCCTAATGCGTGACTATTATCATTACCCAGTGTAATGTGAGAAGCCCTGCCTGTGGCAGAGAGCACAGAGCAATGGGGCAGTGGTTAATGGTGCCAGGGTTAACCGTATAGCAGGGAGACAAAAACGCCTTACGCGTTTTCTCTCACCGGCCACTATAAAATACTACAATAGACATGTCACATGTTCTTTTAAAAAGAAATTTAAAAAAATTAAAATGCTGGAACTTTTCAGCGGGTGACACAGCCGATTTGCACAGAGAAAGATATCTAAAGTTTAGAATCGATCGTGAGTCATCTGGGCAGTTGTGATTGTTACTGACATCGCATTTTGCTTGTCAGCTCATCGAGTAACTTCAACAATTAGATTTACTTCCTCTGTTCCCTCATGCAGGAGGTAACGTGATCATAAAATGAAATTTATTCAATACAGAATTGGGAGAAATCATACTAGTCTCCATATACTTAAATGTCTTTATATACACTGTAATTATGGCTACATAATTGTACATTTCCTGTCTCTTGCAGTGAACCTGATGGCAATTGTGATCCTGTCACGAGGAAGGTGCGGTTTGTCCAGATGCATCACTCGCTACCTGATGGCCATGTCAACGGCGGATCTGCTGGTGGTTATTGTCGAAGTGATAATACGTCGGGTTAATTTCATGTATTTCTCATTGAATTTTCTGTATCTCACGCCAGTGTGTAGCATCAATTTTGTCACGTACATTATAGCTGTGGACTGTTCTGTCTGGTTTACCGTCGCTTTTACCTTCGATCGCTTTGTGGCAATTTGCTGTCAGAAGCTTCAGTTAAAATATTGCACCGAGAAAACAGCTTCGGTGATTATCGCTGTTGTGATTGTATCAAGCTGCGCGAGGACAATCCCTTTCCATTTTTTGCATAAACCTTTAGTTATGATTAACAATGTCGGATGGGGCTGCGTTGGTACGCCTGATTATGTAACATCACCGCTGTGGAGAGCTTACGAGTGGATCGACAGCATCATAACCCCCTTATCACCAATCCTGTTCATTTCACTCTGCAATGCTCTGACCGTCAGACATATTATCGCGGCCAATGAAGTTCGCAAGCAATTCCGAAACAATGGAGAGAATTCAAAGGATGATGCAGAGGAGAAGAATCGGAAGAAGTCCATGGTTTTACTTTTCACCATTTCGGCCAATTTCATGTTACTATGGATGATATATGTCGTGCATTCTTTGATCTGGCCGGTGAGAAACTTCTTCTATCTTGATCGGTTCTTGAGTAATCCAGTGTATATCGCCCAGCAGGTTGGTTTTATGATGCAGATTTTCAGTACCTGCACAAAGACGTGTATCTATGGATTAACGCAGCGGAAATTCAGAGAGGAACTGAGAAAAGGCGCGAAATACATATTTACTTTGAACGGGACAATGTGTAAGCAATAGTTAGAGGAAGAAATACTTGTGTATGCTTGTGGTCCTTTTGTATAGTTATAAAGTTCGGGTGTAGGCAAATAGAAAGTCTATTGTCTACTACGTGATTTTTACGTAATACTACATTTGGTCGATTCAATAAATAATGCTGAGCTTTATTAAATTCCTGTAAAAGTTTGGCATCATCACACACTGACGTCCTTGGGCGATCATATTGCAGAGGAAAGGGGGAAGTAAGATATAAGCAGATGCCTCACCTTACCCAACCTTGACCTGCAGGGTAGCAGAGGGAAGGAGCGTCTTACAGCTCTTCTGCTGGGGACGTTTCTCCACCGCACCGCCCCAAAATACTTTACATTAACAAAACAAATCAACACAAAAACGAACTGATGTGAAATTAGAACCATGCAGTCGGAGAGTCATGGAGCAGGGAAGCTGGGCTTTGATGGCCAGTGACGTCCCTCATCCAACCCAGTCAGATTTACCAGCGTTTGACCAATACAATGTAAAAATTTCTAATCCATGCATCTGGCCAGCTGTCATTCGACAATTACCATTGCTCCTGCATCAACCACTTCGTCTGGCAGCTCATGGATATCGTTCTTCGTCTGTAAAAGATGCTGCGCCTGCTCCTCTTAACCCTTTCCTCTCTCACCTTAAACGTCAGCAGCCCCGTCGTTCACACTCTAATTATGGACAAATACTGATTCTCACCCTCTACACCCGCCCTGATTTTATACGCCTCCATTAGATCGCTTTTCAGTCTCCTACACTCAAGTTCAAGTTGAAATTCAACTTTAATTATCATCCAACCGCACATATATAGCGAAGAATGCAGCCAGAGAAAACAACGTTCCTCCGGGATAAGATACCAAACGCTGTACGAACAGTCACACGCAGCACATGGTACATACTACACATACACAACAGCAGTAAGCATATAATCACACTCACAACACATATAATACCGTCCAAGTCCCTGTGTCCAT
The DNA here is from genome assembly GCF_030144855.1 of Hypanus sabinus. Classification (NCBI taxonomy): domain Eukaryota; kingdom Metazoa; phylum Chordata; class Chondrichthyes; order Myliobatiformes; family Dasyatidae; genus Hypanus; species Hypanus sabinus. The sequence continues at coordinate 379,234 of NW_026779700.1, forward strand.
GACTCTGTACGAACAGTCACACTCAGCACATGGTACATACTACACATATACGATAGCAGTAAGCATTCAATCGTGCACACACCAAATGTAATATCGCCCAAGTCCCTGTGTCCATGACTCTGTACGAACAGTCACACTCAGCACATGGTACATACTACACATATACGATAGCAGTAAGCATTCAATCGTGCACACAGCAAATATAATATCGTCCAAGTCCCTGTGTCCATGAATGTCGTTGGCAAGGGCCAACCCAAAGCAGTCTGCAGACGAGCGCATTCCCGCTTGCCATCCCCAGAGCGAACACTGGAATAAAGCCCTAGCTGGTCCAAACTCTCCATTCAAATCAGTTCCCCAAACCCTGGGAGAATGTTGTAAATCATTTCTGCACTCTTTCCAGTTTAATAACACCTTGCATACAGTAGTGCAACCAGAAGCTGAACATACAGTTTCATCAGCGTCCGGTACCACCGCAAGCTGACCTACCAACTCTGCACGATGATGAATTAATCATGAAGCAAACATCCCCGCTGTCTCTACCTCAGTCTGACCCAGACGGTGAATGGTGACGCCTTCTCGGCAGAGAGTGGTGTGTCCAGAGGGTCAGTGTTTCGTATTATCTCTGTGAAGCAGAGTGCACGACCTCCGGCAAGAGAGTGCCAGTGACCAACGGCGACATCTTGCAGACAGCCTACAAAACTACTGGATACACTTATTTCACCAAATACACTTCTCCTGAACTGTGATCGATTGCAACCCGCAGTTTCCCTTCGAAGGATGTACTTTTGGGCCGACTGAACGATCTGGTGCTTCTGAGATCTCCTGCAGATTCGGTGTTGATGAGTGCGGAGATTGCAGCCACGTCTATCAGCGGGGGTGTATGCTACGTCGATTTCTGACAGCGAATCAACGAGCCAATTAGAGCGACGAGCAAGACTAAAATCGTCGAGGATGAGAGGAGAATGAACACGTGTTCAGGGTAGTCTGCCTATATTTGACAGGTCTCCCTGTCTTCTCGTTGATTCATGACTGTCCTTAAGAAGATCAATCTCTGGGTTGTATAGTGTACGCCAACACTGATAATAAATTTACGCCGAGCTTTGAACAGACCCCGAGTTTCTGCACAGTAGGATGGTGAAGCGGGGAGAGATTAGGACCCTGAGTTTCGTTTTGTTACGTGAATTCTGCCTCGGCAGCCACGACTCTTCACACAACGGCGATGTTCCCTCAGCTTCCGGCTGCAACACTCACTCCCAGGGTGTAATGCAGTCCCAAGTCTGCCGGTCCTGAAATGCTATATTTGTGTTTTGTAGTTGGAATGAGTTGCAGTGGTCCTGCCTCTGGCACAGAGGTTGAACGCTCAACTAGGCAGGGGAGGAGGGAAGAGAAGAGAGCGATAGTTTTCGGGGATTCTATAGTCAGGGGGGCAGATAGGAGATTTTGTGGGGCAGATCGGGAGGCTCGGATAGTATGTTGCCTCCCTGGTGCCAGGGTCCGAGACATCTCAGATCGGTTGCAGGCTATTCTTGAGAACGAGGGCATGAACCCAGATGTAGTGGTCCATGTAGGGACCAATGATGTAGGTAAGGTGAGTGAGGGGGTCCTACTTAGAGAGTTCAGGGAGTTAGGAGTGAAGCTGAAAGGCAGGACCTCCAGGGTGACAATCTCGGGATTGCTACCTGTGCCACGTGCGAGTGAGGCGAAGAATAGAATGATTATGCACATTAATACGAGGCTGAGAGCATGGTGCATGAAGGAAGGGTTCAGGTTTTTGGATAATTGGTCTTTGTTCCAGGGACGTTGGGATCTGTTTCGAAGGGACGGTCTACATCTGAACTGGAGGGGTACTAACATTCTTGCAGGAATGTTTGCCAGTGCTGCTCGGGGGGGGGGGGGGCGGGGTTGAACTAGATGTGCAGGGGGCAGGGATCCAGAATACGAGAGAAGATGATATGATGAAGAATATGGGACAGGTGGGGAATACACGTTTCCCAAATATTAATTGTGTAAAGGAGAAAGGTGAGACAGAACATGTGTTGGAAAAGTTACATGTACAGAGGGTTGGTCAGAAGGAGCATGGGGTTAAATGTGTAGAAGGTTCGGATGATCTTGAGAAGGTCATCAAAATTCAAGGTGCAATTAGCCCGATGGAAGTTCAAGGAGCTGGGTTAGGTACAATAGACAGAGTTTTAAGCAAAGAGAAGAGGAATGGGCTAAGAATTCTATACTTGAATGCACGTAGTGTCAGAAATAAGACAGATGAGCTTGAAGCTCAGATGAAAATGGGGAACTACGATATTGTTGGGATAACGGAGACATGGCTGCAAGGGGATCAGGCCTGGGAATTGAGTGTACCAGGGTATACGTGCTATCGTAGAGACAGAAATATGGGAAGAGGGGGTGGGGTGACCCTGTTGGTGAGGAATGAGATTCAGTCCTTAGCAAGGGGTGACTTAGGAACAGGGGAAGTAGAGTCTGTGTGGATTGAGCTGAGGAACAGTAAGGGTAAAAAGACCCTAATGGGTGTTGTGTACAGGCCCCCAAACAGTAGCGTGGTTATTGGGTACAAGTTGATTAGGGAGTTAACACTGGCATGTGCTAAAGGTAATGCAGTCGTTATGGGAGATTTCAACATGCAGGTGAACTGGGAGAATCAGGTAGGTGCTGGACCCCAGGATAGGGAGTTTGTGGAGTGTCTAAGGGATGTATTTTTGGAACAGCTTGTGCTTGAGCCAACCAGGAACGAGGCTATTTTGGACTTGGTGATGTGTAATGGACAGGAATTGATAAGTGATCTTGAAGTAAAGGAGCCATGAGGAAGTAGTGATCATAACATGATAAGTTTTTATCTACACTTTGAGAGGGATAAGGGCAGATCAGAGGTGTCAGTGTTGCAATTAAATAAAGGAGACTACGGAGCCATGAGGGAAGAGCTGGCCAAAGTTAAATGGGCGGATACCCTGGCAGGAAAGACAGTGGATCAGCAGTGGCAGATATTCCTGGGGATAATACAAAAGGTGCAAAAGCAGTTCATTCCAATGAGAAGGAAGGATTCAAAGAGGGGGAAGGGGCCACAGTGGTTGACAAAGGAAGTCAGAGATTGTATAGCGTTAAAGAAAAAGAAATATGACAGGGCTAAGATGAGTGGGAATCCAGATGATTGGGAAAGTTTTAAGGAATAGCAGATCTTAACTAGAAAAGCAATACGGGGAGAAAAAAATCAGGTATGAGCTCAGTCTAGCTAGGAATATAAAAGGGGATAGCAAAAGCTTTTTTAGCTATGTGAAGAGAAAGAAGATAGTTAAGAACAATGTTGGCCCCTTGAAGAATGAATTGGGAGAAATTGTTATGGGAAACAGGGAAATGGCAACAGAATTTAATGCGTACTTTAGATCTGTTTCACCAGGGAGGACACCAGCAATCTCCCAGATGTATGGATCGGCCAGGGTCATAAGATATCAGAGGAATTGAAACAGATTGACATTAGGAAATAAACTGTGATGAGTAGACTGATAGGACTGAAGGCTAATAAATCCCCGGGTCCAGATGGACTGCATCCGAGTGTTCTAAAAGAGGTGGATCAGGAAATTGCGGATGCATTGGTAATCATTTTCCAATATTCCTTAGATTCAGGATCTGTTCCTGAAGATTGGAGAGTGGCGAATGTTATCCCACTTTTCAAGAAGGGAGGGAAGGAGAAAACGGAGAACTATCGCCCTGTTAGCCTAACGTCAGTCGTGGGGAAGATGCTTGAGTCCATTATTAAGGACGAAATAGTGGCATATCTTGATGGCAGTAATAGGATTAGGCCGAGCTAGCATGGATTTACCAAGGGCAAATCATGCTTGACTAATCTGTTGGAGTTTTTTGAGGGTGTAACAAGGATGTAGACGAGAGTAAGCCAGTGGATGTAGTGTACCTAGATTTTCAGAAGGCATTCGATAAGGTGCCACATAGGAGATTGGTGAGTAAAATCAGAGCTCATGGCATTGGGGGCAGGGTTTCAACATAGATAGAAAACTGGTTGGCAGATAGAAAGCAAAGGGTAGCAGTGAATGTGTGTTTCTCGGACTGGCTGGAGGTGACTAGCGGGGTACCACAGGGCTCTGTATTGGGACCACAGCTCTTTACGATTTATGTCAACGATTTAGATGAGGGCATTGAAAACTACATCAGCAAGTTTGCTGACGATACTAAACTGGGTGGCAGTGTGACATGCGAAGAGGACGTTAGGAGAACACAGGGAGACTTGGATAGGCTGGGTGAGTGGGCAGATACTTGGCAGATGCCATTCAATGTGAATAAATGTGAAGTTATCCACTTTGGAAGCAGGAACAAGAGGGCAGAGTATTGTCTGAACGGTGTAGAGTTAGGTAAGGGAGAAATGCAAAGTGACCTAGGAGTCCTAGTTCATCAGTCAATGAAGGTGAATGAGCAAGTGCAACAGGCAGTGAAGAGGCCAAATGGAATGTTGGCCTTTATTACAAGGGGAATTGAGTACAAGAGCAAGGATGTCCTTTAGCATTTGTACAGGGCCCTGGTGAGACAACACCTGGAATATTGTGTATAGTTTTGGTCTCCAGGTTTAAGGAAGGACATTCTGGCAATTGAGGAAGTGCAGCGTAGATTCTCTAGGTTGATTCCTGGGATGGCAGGGCTGTCTTACGCAGAGATTGGAAAGATTAGGCTTGTACACACTGGAATTGAGGAGATTGAGAGGGGATCTGATTGAAACGTTTAAGATAATTAAAGGATTGAGGCAGGAAATATGTTCCAGATGTTGGGAGAGTCCAGTACCAGAGGGCATGGATTGAGAATAAGAGGTCAGTTAATTAAAACAGAGTAGAGGAAAAACTTCTTCTCCCAGAGAGTTGTGGAGGTGTGGAATGCACTGCCTCGGAAGACGGTGGAGGCCAATTCTCTGGATGCTTTCAAGAAGGAGCTAGATAGATATCTGATGGATAGGGGAATCAAGGGATATGGGGACAAGGCAGGGACTGGGTATTGATAGTGAATGATCAGCCATGATCTCAGAATGGCGGTGCAGACTCGAGGGGCCGAATGATCTACTTCTGCACCTATTGTCTATTGTCTTGAAGGGACGTTATGAGGAGTAGAGTTTGTGGCTTAGTAGTTGTCAGCGTGAGTATTTGAAAACGCCCTTGGAAACTGCACAAAAGAATGCGTCACTCTCCGACGTCATCACTTCTACACGTCACGATTCTACTTGTCCCCCAGTTTACGTCTCTCTGCGTGAGCTGCCAAGTTCCTTTGTTCCTGAGTTCGCTCACGTTACTTCCACTTCTGGAGATAAGAACACAGTAAAATCGGAACACGTGTAAAGCGCACAGCGGCTTAATCTTCCCCTGTCACCCAGTACAATCGTAGCGAATCTGGCACGGCCCTCAGCACATGTGTTTACCAACTCCACGCAGCTCTCGTTTCCACAATCCGTCTGATTAAATACTCTCAATTATCTAACTCCAGAACCCTCCAGTGCACAGTATCGTAGACATTCACTAATATTTGTGCAAATAGTTTCCGTTAGTGGGCACCCTCTATCCTGAGGCTGTGTCTTGTTATCCTGGGCTCCTCTACCATAGGAAAGATCTTCTCCCCATTTACGCTGTCAAAGCCTTTCAGCCTTCAAAAGTTTCCAAAGAAAGCCCAAGAGGCATCGAGTTCATTTGGCAGCGAAGCCTAATTGTCACCTATAGAGCATAGAGCACAGAACAGACAATATTACTGCAGAGGAACCGGCCCTTCGGCCCACAATGTTGTGCCGTACCGACAAAAGAAGAAATCAAAACACCCGAACACTAATCACGTCGACCTGCACAATGTCCATCTCCCTCCATTCCTCACATCCGTATGCCGATTCAAACGTCCAGTGGTATTTACCTTGAACTCCTCACCAGTCAGCGCATTCCAGGCATCCACCATCCTCTGATTAAAATACATCCACCTCCCGCCTTCTGTGAACGTACTCCTCTCACATTGAGTGCATTCCCTCTGCTATTAGACATTTCTACCCGGGGAGACATGTACTCCCTACCCACTCGACCTGTGCCTCATCAGATAAAATTCTATACGATCTTCACCCGGCCTCCGCCTCTCCAGAGAAAATGGCCCAACTTTATCGAGCCTCTCATGATATCACGTCCTCCAAACCCGGCAGCATCCCGCAAAACCTCTTCTGAAACCTCTCCAAATCCTCGACATCCTCCTTGTAGTGAGGAACCCAGAACTGTACGCAATAGTCCGGCTGTGGCCTAAGCAGTGTCTTATAAAGTTGCAAAATAACCTCCTGACTTTAAACTCAATGCCTCGACAAATCAAAGCGTGCATTCCATAAGCCTTCTCAAACACACAATCGACCTGGGCAGCCACTTTCAAGGTGCATTGAACTTCAATCCAAAGATTTCTCCGCTCAGCAACACTGTTAAGGATCTTACCCTTCACAATGAACTGTCTCCTTACATTTGCCCAACCAAGGTGCAACACCTCGCATTTATCTGGGTTAATCTCCATCTGCCATTTCTCAGCCCATATCTGCAACTGTTCTACATCGCGCTGCATTCTCTGCCGGTCTTCCACACTATCCACAGCTTATGTCGCTTCCTTTCACCCTGTGAGAGGTGGAAACATTCAAGACCAGCCACAGCTCTGGAGCATCCTTCAGGGATTGGATTTCGGTCCGGAATTTCCACTTCCCACGAGGGATGTCGGACCAGAGATCGTACCTGCGCCTCCTGTGGTTTATTTGCCCGACAGACCGGAACGCCACTGATCTGCCTTCAGGCGGTTGTGGGTCGGATGTTCATCCGGGGCTTCTGGTTGGGGAAGCCTCCAAATTATTTAGCGGGAACACACTCGTCCCCGGAATTTTAATAAAGCATCTAACAAAAGCGGTTTATGCTGTTGTTCCGCCCCTTGCCTTGTGGCGCATCGGGCGGCAACCTGGCCGTTTCGTTAGCATTTGCTGTTTTTCCACGAGGCCTAGTCGCTCGCTCGACACTCACCCCAGCTCGGATGAAAAGCGTGCAAGGGTCCGGCCGGATTTGTATCTGGCAGTCCGGAACGGACGGCACTGCACGACTGGTCGGCTGACAATCGCGGTGTATTCCTTCAAATCCCCTCATCCATTCAAATCATGCACGGGTGAGTGTGCTAACGTGGGCGAGAGCGGAGAGGTTTGGGAGGACATTAAAGGATCCGGCAGAGATACTTTCAAAATGGCGCTTGATTGCCGGCATGGTTGAAGTTTTCTTCGCATTCCGCATGTCTCGACAGAATATCAACGTGTTTTATGTCGTTCATAAAATCAATAGAAGCTGCAAAATAGAGTATTCAAAACGACTGGAATAGAAAGCGAATTTTAATGGACCGTTGGGAGATTTCGTCGGGCTGCGTTTGAAGCACAGAGTGTTTGTCTACAGACTCCTGTACCTTTTTCCTGACGAGAAGTGGACCTGTCCCTGGCGTGGGGAGTTCTGGAATATGAATGCCGCCGTCTGGAGCATCGCCTCTCTCAGTTCTCCTCAGGGAGCCCGTGATTGAGCCGGCTGAGTTGTCGACGCTCTGCAGCCCCTTGCCGTCCGATGCAATGGAGTCTCCATCCCGGTCCGTGATGCACCCGGATCGAACGCTCCCCGCACCACACCAACAGGAATTGGCAAGTGTCTGTGATGACATCGTCACTGTTTACAATAGCGGGGTGGAAACTGTCCTTAAGCCGGTTCATGGTGTCAGTCTGTTGTATCATCGGCCCAAAAGGAGAGGAGAAGATGCCCAGAGCGGACAGAGTCTGTGACCCGTGATGCAGAAAGACGTGTAGACGGAGGCTGGTTTCTGTGACATGCTGAGCGGTGTCCAAATCTCTTGTCAGCTTCTCGCACACACTTTCTAGTCTGAGTCCCGTTACCAGGACATCGTCACTCAACACGGAACAGCGCTGTTGCCGGTGAGTTACCCTCTGGATGCGCCCTCACTGGAAATCAAAATCTGTAACAACCTGTTGGCAAAGAAAAATCAAACAGAACTGATAATAGTGTTAATCAACTCCGGACTGTCCCCGGCCTGAGAATCACGCGTGTACTTTCGAAGCCCGGTGTCTGTCGCCTGAATCGGAGCACCATCCCGCTACATGCCGGAGGCCGAAGAACACGGCCTGTGCTGCGATGAGAGGACCGAGTCGGCGCGGGTGTCTGGCGGATGGGTGACGGACGGGGCTTCTTTGGATGCTCTTATTTTAGCGCTTGTCGTGTTCCGTGTTGTTCTGCCACACATTCTGGGCATGGACCCTGGTGATCGGACGCAGCCCCTCACTACTTTAACCAGAGCGATAGAACTTGTTCGGCTACTACCGACCCTCAGAGCGGCACCAAGCCTGGAGAACGCCCATAACTTATGAACAAATATCCCCTGAGCGCTTGGTCTGTGATTAAGTTTCCTGAATGGTCAATCTCATCATTCCTGACAAGATGGTCCGTTATGGGGTTAGGGAACTGTGTATGTGCGCGGCTTGTTGGTGGGGGGGGGGGTTGTTCTGTTGTTGGTCTTTACTTTCTCGTTGTGTTCCGCTCTGATCTATTCTTTGGTTGCTGCTATTTTATCCCTTGTTGTGTTCTGTGCTGTTCTGCCACACATTCTGCGTGTATGTTGGTTGTTAACGTAAACGCCTCATTTCACTGCATGGTTCAATATACACGTGGGAGATAAACTTGAATCATCAACCCTGCACCTTTCCCCGGTGCACTTGATCTTCAGTTTTCGGAACAATTCCGACTTACTCAAGTAATAGTCGGGAGTTGTCTGTGAGTTCTACCGGCACTCTACGGCCAGCTTTTCACAGGAACCATGGGTAATTATTTCCCTCCGTCACGTGACTGTACTGAACACGGGTCTCCATGTCTCCTCACTACAGAGAACATCGAGGCTTATTTTAATGCACCGGGCCCGTTTGCATCGGCCGCGCTGTTTGAAGCTGACATCCATGGATTCAGATCCACCCTGGTGATAGGACACAGCCCCTCACTACTTTAACGTGACGAAAGAACTTGTTGAAGTACTACCGACCCTCGGAGCGGCACCAAGCCCGGGAGAACGCCCACAATTTATGAACAAATATTCCACGAGCGCTTGGGTTATTGATTCAATTTCCTGAATGGCCAGTCTCATCATTCCTGACAACTGACTGTTCGAAGCCCAATGTCTGCGAGACGAATCTGTTCTCGATTCCGCCGCAGACTGGAGTCTGAACAAGATGGCCTGTTATGGGGTTGGGGAACTGTGTCTGTGCGTGGCTTGTGGGGGTGGGGGGGGACTTGTTCTGTGGTTGGTCTTTCGTTTCTCGTTGAGTTCCGTTCTGCTCTGTTCTGTGTTGATCGGCTGAGCATGTAGCTTCTCATGTAGTGGAAAACAGTTACCAGTCTATTCACGAGGGCGTTTCAAAGGGACTTTAAAATATCGTATTGTTTTCGTGACCACTCGTAAGACTGTAGGACAAAACAATTTAAAAACTGGTTCATTCGCTGAGTTGTTCACATGCAAACTTCATTTACATCCCTGTAATGACTCTCCCCCCGGAGTAAACTCTGAAATATAAATAACCGCAACACCCAGCAACCGGATTCATTGGGAAGGTCGGGTCTGATACGCGAGAACATGGAGTACTCGCCGATTTTCTGGGTAAAGCAAATCTATTACCCTGTCCTTGCTGCCGTCGGTGTCCCAGGTGAGATAAAGACGATCTGCGTTAAATATCATTGTACGGCTGCGGTCAGTCTTTATCAATGTGGAGTTGATCAATGTTTTATATCATGAAATGTTAATGGAGACAAGGAAATATCATGCTCCCTAAATTTTAATACGTAAAAATGAGACCAACTATGTCTATGTAATGTATTGGTATCAGATCAAAAATAATTAACGTTATTTTAATGTACTTTACATTACCGGGGTCCTCATTTCTGCCTCTCCGCTATGGCACCAAGTTTTCTTTGGTGTCTCTCATTTCCGCCGCCCTGCGGGGCTCTAAAGAAGTTCTGGTTTGACGATGGAGAACCCACCTTCACATTAATAAATTCAATGTCTGAGCCTCCAGGACAAGGGGCTCCTGAGACCCGCCGCTTTCTGAGTGAAACATGTCCCCACATTTCAGTCCTAATGCGTGACTATTATCATTACCCAGTGTAATAAGTGATGTCCTCCCTGTGATAGAGAACGGAGAGCAATCGGGCATTCCGACTTTGCTCAGGGTTAACCGTACTCCAGAGCGACGAAACTAAACCATCACCGATCGCAGTTCATTTTTCACCCGTCACTATGTAATTCCAGAATAACGCATATTTCTTCCGAAAGAGGTGTGTGAATGAAAAATGCTGGAATTTTTCAGCGGTGACGCAGCAGATGTGCACTGAGAAAGATAAGGAAACTTTAAGATCCAACACGTGTCATCCCCAGAGTTGTGGTTGTGAATTACATGGCGTTTCCGTTGTTAGCGCATAGAGTAACTTCACCACACGGAGTTACTTTGAATCGGTTATCACCCCAGGAGGGAGTGGGTAATCATATTGAGAAATGCATTCAACAAAAAATGGGAGAAAGCGTATTTGTCTCCTCTCTTTGTTTTATATATCAAATTTCATATAAATTTCAATTTCATTTCCATATCTTTTCCTGTCTCTTGCAGTGAACTTGGTGGCAATTGTGATCCTGTCACGAGGAAGGTGCGGTTTGTCCAAATGCATCACTCGCTACCTGATGGCCATGTCAACGGCGGATCTGCTGGTGGTTATTGTCGAAGTGATAATACGTCGGATTAATTTCATGTTCTTGTCATTGAATTTTCTGTTTCTGACGCGAGTGTGTAGCATCAACTTTGTCGCGTACATTATCGTTGTGGACTGTTCTGTCTGGTTTACCGTCGCTTTTACCTTCGATCGCTTTGTGGCAATTTGCTGTCAGAAGCTTCAGTTAAAATATTGCACCGAGAAAACAGCTTCGGTGATTATCGCTGTTGTGATTATATCAAGCGGCGTGAGGACAATCCCTTTCCACTTTTTGCATAAACCTTTAGTTATTATTAACAATGTCGGATGGGGCTGCGTTGGGGCGCCTCATTTTGTGACGTCACAGCTGTGGAGAGCTTACGAGTGGATCGACAGCATCACAACCCCCTTATCACCAATCCTGTTCATTTCACTCTGCAATGCTCTGACCGTCAGACATATTATCGCGGCCAATAATGTTCGCAAGCAATTCCGAAACAATGGAGAGAATTCAACGGATGATGCAGAGGAGAAGAATAGGAAGAAGTCCATGGTTTTACTTTTCACCATTTCGGCCAATTTCATGTTACTATGGATGATATATGTCGTGCATTCTCTGAACTGGCCGGTAACACCCCTCTTTTCTCAAGGTCGGTTTTTGAGTGACCCAGTGTACATCGTTCAGGAAGTTGGGTTTATGACACTGCTTCTCAGTTCCTGCACAAACACGTGTATCTATGGATTAACGCAGCGGAAATTCAGAGAGGAGCTGACAAATGGCGTTAAATACATATTTACATTGAACGGGAAAATGTGCAAACTATAGTTAAACAGAGAAACATACTGTATGTAGGATTCTTTCGTATTGTTAAAAAGTTCGTGTGTAGGCTGGGCAAAATTGAAAGCGCATTGTATACGATGTGATATTTACAATGATGTTAAATTTACGAAATTTAATAGAGAAGGCTGTGCTCTATCAAAATTGTGCAATATATTCTGCATCATCACTCATCTACTTTGTTAGGTCGCCGATATTGCGGGGAAATTGAAAGTGTGTTGAATACCACGTGATATTTTCAATAATGTTAAATTTACTAAATTTAATAGATAATATCCACTTTGCCAAAATCCTACAAGGTGTTGTGCAACATCAGCCTTATCGTCTTAGGGCGATGATATTGCAGATGAAAGGGGAAAAATAAAAACGTGAAACAAGCTGCTGGGTTTGGGATATTGTCCGGGGAGCTGAGAACAAGAGGGGAATCCACACAATGCCGGATGGAGGTAGAGTTTCATTGGAAAATGTTGTGGGGACCAGCTGAAATTTTGTGTTAAAGGTAGAAGTGAATTGCAGAAATTCTATTGGCTGACATAGACGATGACAGTGACATGGGTCATGAGACAAGCAACGTGCGGTCTGCCGGCTGATAGTGGGGAGGTGGGGGTGCAGGTTGGGGTTGGAGAGAGAGATAGAGAGAACAGAAAATTAGGGGAAACGGAGACCATACTAAAATGTTTGATCAAGCTATATTTTATTGGTAAAACTGGCGCCGACGAACCTGGGCCATATTTCATGGTCCAGAACACATTACAAACAAAACAAATATTCTGGATTACCTGTCACATTCCAGGACCTTCAGCCCACAATGTTGTAACGGCCGTCTATCCTACTTTAGAATATACATACCACATAACCCTCTATTTTTCTAAGTTCAATGTGCCTAACCAAGAGCCTCTTAAAAGACCCTGTTGTATCCACCTCTTCCACCTTCACTGGCAGGGCATTCCACGCACCCAGCACTCTCTGGGTGAAAAATTAACTCCCAAATCCCCCTTGTACCTACTGCCAAACACCCCTCCTGTAAGCCACTTCAGTCCTGGGAAAAAGTCTCTGGCTATCCGCATGATCAATGCCTGCCATCATCTTTTACCTCTCCATCGAGTCACCTCTCATCTCCATCGCTCCAAGGAGAACAGGTCAAGTTCACTCAACCTATTCTCATAGGCATGCTCTTCAATCCAGGCAACATCGTTGTAAATCTCCTCTGCACTCTTTCTATAGCATCCACATCCTTCCTGTAGTGAGGTGACGAGAACTGAAGACAAAACATCAAGTGGGGTCGAATTAAGGTCTTACGTACAAAGCTGTAACATTACCTCGCCCAACACACAATACGCCTTCTCAAAAACACAGCAGCTTTCAGTGTCCTATGCACATCGACCCCCAGATCTCGGGGATACTCCACACTGTCAAGAGTCTTACGATTATTATTATATTCTGTCTTCAAATTTGACCTACCAAAATAAACAACGTCACACTTATTTGCGTTGAACCCATCTGCCACTTCACAGCCCAGTTCTGCATCCTATCGATGTCCCGCTATAACATCTGACAACCCTTCAGACTATTCACTGCCATATCTGTCTTCCTGCCTGCACTGTACAATGGGCAACCAGGGCAAAATCTTCTCAACTGTTCCTTTGGCCCCAGCCTCTTGAGGCAAAGCCTGACGCACTCCCAGCAATGGCCGCTCCGTTTGCCCCTTCTGTACTTTTATTTAATTCACGGTGCTCTGCTCCCGACGCTAATCAGACCTCCGAAATGTCCAGTTCCCCGCGAATCTTTCCTTTTACACTAGTTTCGCCGACCTGCGAGTAACCTCTTTGAAGTGCTCTGCTCCCGACGCTGATTGGTCCACCGGATGGACGGTATCCCGTTCCAAGGGTTGGAAAGACTCATACATTTTGCTCCTCAACCTCCGCCATCACGAAAGGTAATCTACCACGAAACATATCTTTACCTTTCCCCCAGGCAGCAGACTGGATGAGTGCGTCACCGACACATAAGGGAATGTTCTGCGAGCGACTGGCGATCTGGAATTTAGTTACCGGAGATCATCCAGATTATGATGGTCTCACAGTCTGCAGATCGTAGCTTTCGGAGTAATTAAAGCTGAATTCTATATTGCGCTGTCACTTTGCTTGGTTGGTGGTGATTGATCACCTCTGAGTGACACGTGGTGACGCCGTAAGTTCATGAGATAATCGATATGTTGAATTAAAATGTTAACGCTGATTTTGTTAAAAGTAATGACGGTTGATAAGTTTTATGTTTTCCTTAATTAAAGAGTTGCGGATAGTTTGTGTTGAAGTGTATTTAAAGCAGTCAATGGCGTAGGTAGATTCCGACTGTATGCTGCATTTTAATATTTTGCATGTATTTACGATGTAAATGTGATATCAAGAAGGAAACAAATACTGTACAAACTTTGCATTGTTTTGTCAACAGTTTTCACCATACGTTAATGTGGAAGAGTGAACAGTAAACGGTTAATCTTACTGCGATCCTGTTTTCATTGACGACGGTTTACCTCGGTGTTTAGTTCAGCGTTCTCTTACACCTGAGCGAGAACACTACATGGAGTACTCGCCGATTTTCCGGATAGAGCAGATCTATTACCCGGTCCTTGCTGCCGTCGGTGTCCCAGGTGAGATAAAGACGATTGAAGTTAATATCATTGTACGGCTGCGGGCAGTCTTTAACCATGCGGAGTGTTTCATGCGGATGAAAGCAGCTGGTTTTGTTTTTCTATCATGAAACGTTAATGGAGACAAGGAAATGTCATGCTCCCTAAATTTTAATACATAATACTTAAAAATGAGACCAACTTTGGGTATGTAATGGACAGGGATCAGATCAAAAATAATTATATTTATTTTAATCTACATTGTCCTGAACGTTGCACTAATAAGGTATTTAAAATAAGGTATTTTTTCCCATTAAATTATATTCGCATCTGCCATTGATGTGGAAGTGTCTGTTGCCTATTGGGTTCAGTTTGCAGTTTCACGTGGACCGGATCAATAGATTCCTCGTGTTGCCATTCAGCGATGCTCCCTACCAGCAGATTCCGTTCTTCTGAAGACTGCGATACCTCGTGTTATCATTCAGCGAAGCTCCCTACCAGTAGTTTCCGTTCTTCTGAAGACTGATACCTCGTGCTATCATTCAGCGATGCTCCCTACCAGCAGATTCCGTTCTTCTGATGACTGTGATACGTCGTGTTATCATTCAGCGATGCTCCCTACCAGCAGATTCCGTTCTTCTGAAGACTGATACCTCGTGTTATCATTCAGCGATGCTCCCTACCAGCAGATTCCGTTCTTCTGAAGACTGTGATACCTCGTGTTATCATTCAGTGGTGCTCCCTACCAGTAGTTTCCGTTCTTCTGAAGACTGAGGTGATTCCTCGTGTTATCATTCAGTGGTGCTCCCTACCAGTAGTTTCCGTTCTTCTGAAGACTGAGGTGATTCCTCGTGCTATCATTCAGTGGTGCTCCCTACCAGTAGTTTCCGTTCTTCTGAAGACTGAGGTGATTCCTCGTGCTATCATTCAGTGGTGCTCCCTACCAGTAGTTTCCGTTCTTCTGAAGACTGCGATACCTCGTATTATCATTCAGCGATCCTCCCTACCAGTAGTTTCCGTTCTTCTGAAGACTGAGGTGATTCCTCGTGTTATCATTCAGCGATGCTCCCTACCAGTAGTTTCCGTTCTTCTGAAGACTGAGGTGATTCCTCGTGTTATCATTCAGTGGTGCTCCCTACCAGTAGTTTCCGTTCTTCTGAAGACTGAGGTGATTCCTCGTGCTATCATTCAGCGATGCTCCCTACCAGTAGTTTCCGTTCTTCTGAAGACTTCGATACCTCGTGTTATCATTCAGCGATGCTCCCTACCAGTAGTTTCCGTTCTTCTGAAGACTGAGGTGATTCCTCGTGTTATCATTCAGTGGTGCTCCCTACCAGTAGTTTCCGTTCTTCTGAAGACTGAGGTGATTCCTCGTGTTACCATTCAGCGAAGCTCCCTACCAGTAGTTTCCGTTCTTCTGAAGACTGAGGTGATTCCTCGTGTTATCATTCAGTGGTGCTCCCTACCAGTAGTTTCCGTTCTTCTGAAGACTGAGGTGATTCCTCGTGCTATCATTCAGCGATGCTCCCTACCAGTAGTTTCCGTTCTTCTGAAGACTTCGATACCTCGTGTTATCATTCAGCGATGCTCCTTACCAGTAGTTTCCGTTCTTCTGAAGACTGAGGTGATTCCTCGTGTTATCATTCAGCGAAGCTCCCTACCAGTAGTTTCCGTTCTTCTGAAGACTGAGGTGATTCCTCGTGTTATCATTCAGTGGTGCTCCCTACCAGTAGTTTCCGTTCTTCTGAAGACTGCGATACCTCGTGTTATCATTCAGCGATGCTCCCTACCAGTAGTTTCCGTTCTTCTGAAGACTGAGGTGATACCTCGTGTTATCATTCAGTGGTGCTCCCTACCAGTAGTTTCCGTTCTTCTGAAGACTGAGGTGATTCCTCGTGCTATCATTCAGCGATGCTCCCTACCAGTAGTTTCCGTTCTTCTGAAGACTTCGATACCTCGTGTTATCATTCAGCGATGCTCCTTACCAGTAGTTTCCGTTCTTCTGAAGACTGAGGTGATTCCTCGTGTTATCATTCAGCGAAGCTCCCTACCAGTAGTTTCCGTTCTTCTGAAGACTGAGGTGATTCCTCGTGTTATCATTCAGTGGTGCTCCCTACCAGTAGTTTCCGTTCTTCTGAAGACTGCGATACCTCGTGTTATCATTCAGCGATGCTCCCTACCAGTAGTTTCCGTTCTTCTGAAGACTGAGGTGATTCCTCGTGTTATCATTCAGCGAAGCTTCCTACCAGTAGTTTCCGTTCTTCTGAAGACTGAGGTGATTCCTCGTGTTATCATTCAGCGATGCTCCCTACCAGTAGTTTCCGTTCTTCTGAAGACTGCGATACCTCGTGTTATCATTCAGCGATGCTCCCTACCAGTAGTTTCCGTTCTTCTGAAGACTGAGGTGATTCCTCGTGTTATCATTCAGCGAAGCTCCCTACCAGTAGTTTCCGTTCTTCTGAAGACTGAGGTGATTCCTCGTGTTATCATTCAGTGGTGCTCCCTACCAGTAGTTTCCTTTCTGCCGAAGACTGAAGAGACTGCGGATGCTGTACGCTTGCTGGTCTTAGTGCACAGCTTGGATACAAAACGCCGATAGATATTTTCCGTCTGCGGGTGCTCATTGGATCTCAACAGATTTTTTTTTTTACTTTTCTTTTTCTCTGCCAGTGCCGAGAGTGGATAAGTTCACATTTATTGTCATGTGACCATACATAGATTCACAAAGCGAGCGAAATGCCGTCTCATGGAGTAGGATCCATTCATAAAACGTGTATCTAATTCTGTTCCCTCATCACGCAATTCATAGAACTAAAATCTAAAACCCATCCACATTCATTAGTTGGTTAGCTACCGCGCGTTACTCCCCCTGGCGTTTGCGGTATCAATGAAGGTCCACCACCTCTGTCTGTCCTTGCCCATCTCTTCTGTTCTGCCCCCCGGTGAGGTTCAGAGTCCTCATTTCTGCCTCTACGGTACGGCACCAAGTTGCCTTGGTTGCCTCTCATTCTCTCGGCCCTTCGGGTCTCCAAAGAAGTTCTGGTTTGATGGTGGAGTATTCACCTTCAGATGAATTAATTCAATGTCTGTGACTACAGGACAAAGGACTCCTGAGATCCGCCGCTTTCTGAGTGAAACATGTCTCCTCATTTCAATCCTAATCAGAGACTATTATCATCACTCAGTGCAATAAGTGAAGTCATCCCGGTGACTGAGAACAGAGAGCAATTCGGACTTTGCTCAGTGTTTACCGTACCCTTGAGCAACGAAGCTAAACTATCAGCGTTCGCATTTTTTCACTAGTCACTATGCAATTCCAGAACAAAGCGTATATCATCCGAAAGAGTCGTCTGAATGAAAAATGCCGGGGTTTTTCAGCGGTGACGCAGCAGATGTGCACTGAGAAAGATATGGAAACTTTAAGGTCGATCCCGTGTCATCCCCAGAGTTGTGGTTGTGAATTACCTGGCGTTTCCGTTGTTACCGCGTCGAGTAACTTCAACACTTGGAGTTACTTTGAATCGTCTTTCACCCCAGGAGGGAGTGGGTAATCATATTGAGAAATGCATTCAATACAGAATGGGAGAAAAAGTATTTGTCTCCTGTCTTTGTTTTATATATGCACCGGATTCATTTCAATATCATTTCCTGTCTCTTGCAGTGAACTTGGTGGCAATTGTGATCCTGTCACGAGGAAGGTGCGGTTTGTCCAAATGCATCACTCGCTACCTGATGGCCATGTCAACGGCGGATCTGCTGGTGGTTATTGTCGAAGTGATAATACGTAGGGTTAATTGCATGCATTTGTCATTGAATTTTCTGTTTCTGACGCGAGTGTGTTGCATCAATTTTGTTACATCTATTATAACAATGGACTGTTCTGTCTGGTTTACCTCTTACCTTCGATCGTTTTGTGGCAATTTGCTGTCAGAAGCTTCAGTTAAAATATTGCACCGAGAAAACAGCTTCGGTGATTATCGCTGTTGTGATTATATCAAGCTGCCTGAGGACAATCCCTTTATATTTTCTGCTTGAACGTTTAGTTTATATTGACAATACTGGATGGGGCTGCGTAGTAACATCTCATTATGTGACGTCACCGATGTGGAGAGCTTACGAGTGGATCGACAGCATCATAACCCCCTTATCACCAATCCTGTTCATTTCACTCTGCATTGCTCTGACCGTCAGACATATTATTGCGGTCAAAAAGTTCGCAAGCAATTCCGAAAGAATGGAGAGAATTCAAAGGTTGATGCAGAGGAGAAGAATCGGAAGAAGTCCATGATTTTACTTTTCACCATTTCCGCCAATTTCATGTTACTATGGATGATACATGTCGTGCATTCTCTGAACTGGCAGGTGAGGAACTTCTTTTACCCCGATCGGTTTTTGACTGACCCAGTGTACATCGCCCAGGAGGTTGGGTTCATGTTGCAGATTCTCAGTACCTGCACAAACACGTGTTTCTATGCATTAACGCAGCGGAAATTCAGAGAGGAACTGAAAAATGGCGTGAAATACATATTCACTTTGAACGGGAAAATGTGCAGACTGTAGTTAAACAGAGAAACCTACTCTATGTGGATGAGCATGTTTCTTCCATAGTATTAAAATTGTGTGTAGGCTGGGGGAAAGTGTATTGTACACCACATGATATTTACAATAATGCTAAATTTACTACATTGAGTGGAAAAAGCAGGGCTTTATCAGAATCCAACAGTATTCTGTGCATCATCACACAGTGACGTTCTCTGCCCATCTATTACAGTGGAAAGTGGAAAATAAAACCGTGAAACAAGCTGCTGGATTTGGGGAACCTACATAAGGCCGGATAAATGAAGAGTTTCTTTCAAAAATGTGAGAACCGGGTGAAATTCTGTGCTAAAGGCAGTAGGGAATAGAGCAAGTGCAGGAATTCTGTTGGCCGACAAAGACGATGATAATGACATGGGTCATGGGTTAAGCACCGAGGGGGGCGGGCGAAGAGACAGAGAGAGAGAGAGAGAGAGAGAGAGAGAGAGAGAGAGAGAGAGAGAGAGAGAGAGTGGGGGGGGGAGAGGGGGGGGAGAGAGAGAGAGAGAGAGAGAGAGAGAGAGAGAGAGAGAGAGAGAGAGAGAGAAAGAGAGAGACAGACAGACAGAGAGACAGAGAATTGAAAATCAGTCGAAACAGAGACCATAGGAAAGTAGTCGATCAAGATATATTTTGTTGGCGCCCAACGAAGCTGGGTCACAATTCCTGGTCCAGAACACATTGCAACAAAGAAATATATTCCTGATTACCTGTCATATAAAAATGGAAATCTACAGCATATTTCAGGCCCTTCGGCGTACAATGTTGTGCCGACCATGTACCCTAGTCTAGAAACCGGCTAGAATTTCCCTACCGTATAGCCCTCTATTTTTTTAAGCTCCAGCTACCTGTCTAAGAAAGACCCGACTGTACACACCTCTACCACCTTCGCTGGCAGTACATTCCACGCACTCACCAATCTCTGGGTGAAAAACGTACCCCCGACATCCCCCTTGTACTGACTACCAAACACCCCTCCTTTAAACTATTTAAGGTCTGGGGAAAAGCCTCTGGTGATCCACACGATCAATGCATCTCGTCATCTTATACAGTACCAGGTCATCTCTCATCCTCCGTCGCTCATGGAGAAGTGTCCAAGTTCACTCAACCTTCATTTTCTTTTCAAATCTTTTGTTATTATTATTATTATTATTGTTGTTGTTGTTGTTGTTATTATCATCTAAAATAACAATACACCGAAGTAAGTAACACTTACAATGTCTCAAAAGAGAAAATAAAAACAATATTAAGGATTGAAAAATATGGTGACACACAAAAAAAAACAGAAAAAAATCCTACTTAGAGCAAGAAAAAGGTGAGAAAAAAAGAACACATTTGGTGTTCAACTCCGGAGCCATGCGCCATACAAAAACTTCCAAAGATAAATATTT
Source organism: Hypanus sabinus (assembly GCF_030144855.1). Taxonomy (NCBI): domain Eukaryota; kingdom Metazoa; phylum Chordata; class Chondrichthyes; order Myliobatiformes; family Dasyatidae; genus Hypanus; species Hypanus sabinus. Next base: position 399,439 of record NW_026779700.1, read on the forward strand.
AAGTAATTTTTCTTGCATATTAGAAACGGACCTATTATGAGTATGAACCCTTTGATGACGGGTTCCATTGGAAGAATATATAATGGTGACACATATAATGGTGACACATATGGTGAATATATAATGGTGACACATATAATGGTGACACATGGTGACACATATAATGGTGACACATATGGTGAATATATAATGGTGACACATATGGTGAAAAATATGGTGACACACAAAAAAAACCAGAAAAAAATCCTACTTAGAGCAAGAAAAAGGTGAGAAAAAAAGAACACATTTGGTGTTCAACTCCGGAGCCATGCGCCATACAAAAACTTCCAAAGATAAATATTTAAGTAATTTTTCTTGCATATTAGAAACGGACCTATTATGAGTATGAACCCTTTGATGACGGGTTCCATTGGAAGAATATATAATTTATTGTTACAATGGGATAAGCGCCCTTTTTATTAAGATTAAACATGATTGGGGAAAGGAACTTAATTTGACTTTTGTGACGGAGGGCTGGATGCGGATCTTGAAGGTGGTTAACTCTTCCTTGATTTGTGCTAGCCATTCATTGATTCAATTTAAAATTGTACATCATTATTATTTGACGAAGGAGAGGTTTGTCTAAAATATTTCCTTATGTTGATAATTATTATGATAGATGTAAAATGTCTTGTTCTATACTGGAAAATTCACTCAACCTATTCTCATTGGCATGCTCCTCAATCCAGGCAACATCATTGTAAATCATCTCTACAATGTTTCTCTAGTATCCAGAACAGAATACAGTACTCCAAGTAGGGTCTAACCAAGGTCTTATTTCGCTGTAACATTTCTTCACGGCTCTTAAACTCAATTCAACTGTTGATGAAGGCCAACACACCTGCGGAACAGCGTTGTGTATCCTATGGACAATGACCCCAAGATCTCGCAGATTCTCCACACTGACAAGAGTCTTACAATTAATATTATATTCTCTCTTCAGATTTGACCTACTAAAATGAGCAACTTCACAATTGTCTGGGTTGAACTCCATTTGCCAGTTCTCGTCTCAGTTCTGCAATCAATCTATGTCACGCTGAAACATCTGACAACCTTCCAGTTTATCTACAAAACCCCCAACTTCTGTGTTATCAGCAATCTTACTGACCCACCCTTCTACTTCCTCATCGAAGTCATTTATAAAAAAATCACAAAGAGGAGGGTTCGTAGAATAGATCCCTGCAGAACACACCAGTCACCATCCTCCATGCAAAATATGAGCCATCTACAACCACCCTTTGCCTTCTGAGGCCAGGGAAATTCTGGATCCACAAGTCACGGTTTACTTGAATCCCATGCCTCATTATTTTCTGAATGAGCCTCGCTCGGCGAATCCATATACACTACATCCAGAGTTCTACCTTCATCAGGGTGTTTTGTTACGTCATCAAATAACTCAACCAGCTTCGTAAAGCATGACCTGCCCTTGACAAAGCCATGTGGACTATCTATAATCAGATTATGTCTCTCCAAATGCTCCTAAATCCTGCCTCTCAATATCTTCTCCCACAAATTGCGCACTACTGAAGTTAGACTCACTGGTCTATAATTTCCTGGGTTATCTCTACTCCCTTTCTTGAACAATGGAACAATATTTGCAACACTCCTGTCCTCCGGTACTTCTCCCATCCCTGTTGAGGACGCAAAGATCATCGCAAGAGGCTCATCAATCTCCGCCCTCACCGCCCACAGCAGCCTGGGATATATCCCATTCGGCCCCGGTGACTTATCTAACTTAATGCTTTTCAAAATCTCCAGAACATCCCGTTTCTTAATGTCTATACACTCAGAAGTTTAAGTCCGCTGCAGGCATCCCCATAATTGCCAAGGTCCTTTTTACTGGTGAATACAGAAACAAAATATTCATTATGTACTTCCGCTACATTCTCCGGCTCCATGCACAAGTTCCACTGTCGCTCCTGATTGGTCCTATTCTCAAACAGCTCATCCGATTGCTCATCACATGTCTTCGGGGTGTCCTTAATCCTGCTCGCCGAGGATTTGTCATGGCCCCTCTAGCAACACAGTATCAGCTGTACTCAAAACCCTGCGTTGTTTGAGGAGCGTTTTCATTGACCAGTCCACCTTTACACCAGGGAAGATATCATTAATAACAGGAGATCAGTTCGTATGTGAGATCTTCGGGCTTTATCCTTTTCCGATATCGGGGAGCTGTCGAGTTTATGCCGGGGAATGAACTACAATCGGCAGTACAAGAGCTCACTTCATTTTACCAGGTCTGCCTCCAGTAAAGAGAAAATCCACTACCCTCTGTACCCTCAGAGGCCGGTAGCAAGGAGGTAAACATTTCACAGGGAAAGGGATGGGCATGCCCACCTCCCTTTGGACAATTACCTCACCTCTGAGAGAAAGTTTCATTACAACACCAAAGAGTTTAATCTGTTCTGCCGGTACTCTGGGGATTTCCAATTCCACACTATTTATATGACAGCTGATATTTCACCTACTGACACAGTCACTATATTCCATCTTCTTAAAGCTGTTATTAATTCTCATGAAAGTTCTGAATCTTTGGTGTTGCGTGGAGATTGGCAAGTGCATCCATTGGAGGTTCAGAGAGACTACTTCGTCAGATTGTCATTGGGACCGACTGTCGGCTGCTGAAATCCTTTGATCAACTCAAGTCAGAAAATGTTGGAAATTTTTTACCACATCAAGGATACTTACTATTTGGTCATTTTGGCTATCGCTGTGCCCGGTAAGCAATATTAAATGGTGTGCTATGTTTTACCAAAAGTCAAGAAAGCTGTGCTCAGCACTATAATTGATGTTACTGAAATGTAATTTAATGAAACACCCAAGATGTTTTCCTGAAATTTCCTGCAGATGTCATAAAAAAGACCCGGCTGTATGATTTGCGTTGGGTGAAATTCTGTCTGATATTAAACAATAGCGCAATGAAAAGTTCAGTGGAAGGTTTGTATTCTTTAGAATATTCCAAGCTGCGAATGGATGTTCAGTGTGATGGGAAATACATGGCAGAACATTTCCAAACGAAATTCTGAAACCGATTCAGCTACTACAGAGCCTTGTAAATGTACCCAGTGATAAAAACTTAGTTAACAGAGTTATTACAACCAGCGATTGCGATCAATTTAACTGGGAATGTTTATTTGTGAATCACGTGCTCTTGTTTCACAGTAGAGGCCAGAAAACAAGGAATATAGTAAAATATAGAAAAAAAAATCTGAAAAATCAAAATCCGGAATGTCAGCAGTTCAGGATTATTCATGTCCTTTTGCTCAGTACTTCGTTGAACGACCTCTCCCAGCGGTTACAGCCGGTAGTCTTTTTGGACACGACTCTGCTAGTTTTGCACAGCGTAATGGAGCAAGATGTCCCTCACCTCCTTGCAAAAGTGCTCAGACTGTGCCAGGTCAGATGCGCAGCCGCGGTGGACAGCATCTAGAGGTCCTGCCGGAGACTTTCCATCGGGTTCCATCGGACTCTGAGTGGGTGACTCAAACACATCAATGTTCTTCATTTGAAGCCCCTCCACGGTTGCTCTGGCAGTGTGATTTAGGTTGTTGATCTGCTCAAAGAAATCTTTCTCCCCAGCTTAAGCTTTCTGACTGAGGTAAGCAGGTTCTCATCCAGGATCTCTCTATGTTTAGCACATTCATCTTCTCATCAGTCCTGACCTGATTTCCCGTCCCCGCTGCTGAAAAGCATCTCTATAGGGTGACAGCAACGTTACACGCATCGGTAAGAACAAGTTTTTGCCCACAGGGACTTTGCAAAGCGTCACTTACAACATACCGTATGGGTGTGGAAGGAGGTCTTGTGCTCGGATCAGACTGAAGTGGAAATCTTTAGGCACAACAATAAGCGGCTTCTGTGGAAGGAATCTAATACTGTAAGTTATACAGACAACGCAACCCCGACTGGGAAGTGTGATGAAGGTAGTGTCATGCGATAGAGACGCTTTTCAGCAGCAGAGACTGGAGATCTGGTCAGGACTGATGAGAAGATAAAAGCTGGTGCGTACGGAGAGATCGTCTGTAAAATCCGCCTGTCCTCTGGCAGAAAGTTTAAACTGGGTAGGAATCTCGTCTTTCAGCAGGACAGCATCCCAAATCATGTTGCCAGGTGCGGTCATTTACTTTCTCGCAATATTTTATATTCCCGGTGTTCATTAGCGAGGTGACATGCGATAACGTTTTGACCTTTGCTGACTGAAATATATTAATCAGGGCACACGGTCCTGTGCAGTGGCAATCCAGTAACATTTAGAGTGAAGAAGGTGGAATGTCAAACACATTAGCAATCAACACATTCAAATTTTGTCTCAAAGGCACTTCCATAATGCAAATGTGCTCAGAATCACTTGCATAATAACTTGGTTGTTTCATTGACTAATTACTGATTGTTAATCTGTATTACTTCTCAATAAGAGGGAATGCAGCTTAATAATGTTTCAACAAAACAGTGAAGACATACAACTCAGCTTTCCGTGAAACTGTCTCCTCTTCTTTTGTTTCATTCTTTACCTTCTGGCATTGGGTCTCGATGTTGATCAATATCAGAATCAGAACCAGGTTTAATATCAGCGGCGTACGTCGCGAGATTTATCAGCTTCACAGCAGCAGTACAATGAAAGACATGCTAAGTAAGTGCAGGGAAGAAAAAATGCAAGTTACATTAAGTTTATATATTTCTATTAAACAGTTAAGTTAAAATAAATAGTGCGGAAAAGCAAATAGAAACGTAGTGAGGTCGTGTTCGTCGATTCAATATCTATTTCGCAATCGGCTGGCAGGCGGGAAGAAAGCTGTCCCTAAATCGGTGAGTGAGTGCCTTCAGGGTCCTTCCCAACAGTAACAATGAGAAGAGGACACGTCCTGGGTGGTGAGGATCCACAATGATGGACGCCGCTTTCCTAAGGCACTGCTCCATGAAGATGACTTCTGCACTACGGAGACTGGTACCCACGATGGTGCAGACTAATTTTACAAATTTCTGCAACTTACTTCGATCTTGTTCAGTAGCCCCTCCCATATCAGACGGCGTTGCAGACAGTCCGAATGCTCTATCTCCGGTACACTTGCAGACGTTTTCGAGTGTTTTAGTTGATAAACCAAATCTCCTCAAACTCCCAATGTCTTGCCTTCTTTATAGCTGCAAGCATACGTTCCGTCCAGGTTAGGCCCACAGATACACTGACACCCTGAAACTTGAAGTTGCTCACTCTCTCCACTTCTGACCCCTCTGTGAGGACTCGTTTCTGTTCCCTCGTCTTGTCCTTTCTGAATTCCACTAACAGCACCAGCGAGATTCCGTGTGTGGAATTCAGCGAGTTCTCAACGTCTGCACTGCACACGCTTAAACGAGAGTTAAAAATATTCTTTCACCTGACAAGTTAATTGGTGAAGTCGAGAGACAAACGACAGAAATCTCTGGTGATAATAAGATATACGGGTTGTAACTAATCCCATTCGAACATTGATAGGCCGAACAAGAGTAGACATGGAGAGGACGTTTATGGTAGTGAGGGAATCTATGACCAGAGGACACAGAGCAGGAGGATGCCTATTCAATGAAAAGTAGAGGAGGAATTTCTCAAGCGAAAGGTTGGTGACTATGTGGAATCCATTTGCATCAGACGTTTATGAAAGCTAACCCATTGGGTATATTTAAAGGGGAGGTTGATGTGTCCTTCATTGGTCAGAGTGTGAAAGGTTACGGGGATGAGAATGCATTGAGAGGGATAATAAATCAGCTACGATGGAATGGGGAAGCAGACTCGATCTGTCGAATGCCCCGATTCTGCTCCCATGTCTCCTGGTCTTATGGCTTTATGGGAGCGACAAGGAAGCGGCCAGTCGATTCCGTAATGGTCCGAAGGGTCAGAGATCAGGGGAGAACTGCAGAAACCCGGAAATGGAAAGCCGGCAGCGGACTGTGAACTTACTCTTCACCATTCGATACTTCATCAGAGATGATTAGTTTCAAAGCGGAATTGTAGATAGGATCATGTTATCAAGCTCGTTATCTTTGGGACAATGGGAGAAATGGAAAATCCGGGAGATGATCAGCAGGTTTGTCCGCATCCATGGGAAGAGTAGGAAAATAAAGAGCCTTTCTCTTGATGCCCCTTTCTGACCAGGTTTCCCATCTCTGATGTTGCCTCAACCACTTTCATTCAATTTCATCATTGACGGTTACATGTGAGTGTGAAGGTGAGCCCAGGCGATGTCTCCTGCTCTGTATGTTGTTCATCCTGTATCCATCCATTTGCCCATTCCATTCATCAATTGACCCAATACATCGCCCAGAGTACATCCCTCTGACTACCCCGCTTCCACTCGGAGAGCGGCCCCCCTTACACACTCACCCTGCAGCAGCAACAGCCGCCTAAAACTATAAACCAGTTCCGAAGAACGGCTTCGAGTTAATACATTATGTAGACTTCTCTTCCGTCGGCTGACACCCGAGAGCCAAATACTTCTAGAACATTGGGTCTGGGTCAACAATTTCGGAAACTGTATTGTTTTGTAACAGTCTTTTCAGTCCTAATTTTTTACTTCCTGATGTTCAAATTTCGAAGTACATTTCTGATCAGATATGCATATATCGCCGTCTACCAACTTGAGATTCGTTTTCTTACGGGCATTGACAGGAATATTAAGAAATGCAACATAATTCATAGCAGAATAAGACAAAGTTCTGATTCCATACCTGTTTTCTCTTCTCTGATGCCCAGTGAACATAGTGGCGATTGCAATCCTGTCCCGGGGGAAGTGCGGCCTCTCCACGTGTACCACACCGTACCTGGTTGCCATGGCAGCGGCGGATCTGACGGCTGTCGTCACTGCATTCTGCACACGAATCAAGAACTATTCCACGGGATCCTTCCTGGAGACGTATCCCTTGTGTAGCATTATCTTTGTACTGCAATGTGCTTCCAGAGACTGTTCGGTCTGGCTCACCGTCACCTTCTCCTTCGATCAGTTTGTCGCCATTTGTTGTCAGAAGTTAAAAGCCAGCACGGGAAAGACTGCGGCCATGGTTCTGGTGATCACCTCCACTGTTATGTGTTTAAAAAATATCCCCTTCTATTTCGTTTATAAGCCAAGAGAGATACTCGATGGTGTATTGTGGTTTTGTAAGGCCATTCCAGCTTATTTCATTGAATACCAGTGGGTGAGCTTTGACCGATTCGATAAGAGTTTAACCCCTCTGATTCCATTCACACTAATTCTGGTCCTCAACGCCCTGACGGTCCGGCACATTTTAGCGGCCAGTCGGGTTCGTAAGGGACTGAGGGGTCAGAGAAAGGGGGAGAACTGCAGTGACCCGGAAATGGAAAGCAGGCGGCGCTCTGCCATCCTCCTCTTCACCATATCCGGCAGCTTTATCATTTTGTGGTTGGCGACTGTTGTCAATTTCTTCAAGTATAACGTCGGAGGGACAGATCCCAATAGTTACACCGATTCTGAATTTATCTTAAAGTCACTTGGATACATGTTGCAGAACCTGAGTCTGTGCACGAACACATTTATATATGGAGTAACACAGTCTAAGTTCAGAGAGCAGTTCATAGCCGCAGGTAAATGGCCAGTGATCACAATTGTACGCTTCATCAGGAGACGAAACAACTGACGGCCGCCAGGGTTTATTCCCAATGGCTCCAGACTGTGATGTGATAGGGAACCCCAGATATTGTGATCACTCGCTGAAAATAATACCGATAGCGGGACAGAATGTTAATTCAACAGAGGCCATAATGTTAGATGGACAATTTCGCAGTTTATGCTTTGGAGCAATCACATTTCAAGATTCATGATTCAGGTTTAACGATTGAATAATGTCATTCTCTGTAGAGAAGTGGAAGGAGAACAAAGTGTTTGTTACTCCAGATCTGATGCAGCACAAAAACCATAAAATATAAAATACACATCAGGATATCAGGATTTTCGTCTCAGGAATTACTTTCACCAGAGAAAGCAGGAATCAGCAATCCATGCAAGCAGATACAATTCTGATAAGAAGTATACACCAGTAAACTTCAATGAGAGAGCGACCCAGAAAAACGGAGACGTCACCACTATTGAGGAAACAGTTAACCAATGGAAGAGTCTGACTCTCCATGGAAGACATCCTCACAGTCTGAGCAGACTAGACGTCAACAAGGAGGAGTCGAACGCCTCGCTCAGGGATGGAGATCTCTTCCCAGAAACAGAAGTGTTCCTAGTAGCAATACAGAACCGTGTGGTTAACACACACAAAAAATCAAAAATACATAAAAAGACCAAAAACTCAGAAAGCTTGCTTTAAAATGCAAACTCACAAAATAAATCAGTCCTGATTATAAATACAAGCCTGATCCAGGTCTGGAGTCAGAATAACACAAATTATATGATGACCGATCAGTTCTTATGGATCAGAGAGTCCATAAGAACCGCCTGGATATAATAATCCAGGATAAACAGGTAAGAACCATTTTTTAATAGATATAACCATTCCAAACACACATAATTTACAGGAATCAATCAGCGAAAATCACCAGAAATATGTTGAATTAGAATAGGAAATTGAAAGTCTTTGGAACATGACCAGGGTATACATTGTCCCGATATTAGTATCTGCAACTGGTATCACGCTGAAGTCACTAAGCAATGGTATGTAACAATTAGGGAGCCACCATACTAAGCACCACTGGAACAGACAGAAAGTTTGTAGCAATTGGGAAATGAGTGTGCTTGTCTCTGATCGTACCTTAGCTTGAGCTGAGAAAAAAAAAATAATAAAAATGACTTCAAAAGCCAATCAATATAAATAATTGAGATCGTTTATATAGAAAGATTGTTTATGACCATAACATGACGCCGTGCTGTGAATGAGGGGAAATGATACAGCAGTGGTGGCGTTAGTGAGTGGAGGTGTTGATCACTCACACTGTTCGGGGGAAGTAACTGTCCTTGTGTCTGTTGGACCTGCCGTGGATATCACGTTGCATCCTCCCTGATGGGTTGGGATATACAGACTACGTACAGGGTGTGTAGGGCCCTTCATTATGTTACTGGCCATTTACTGCACCTATCTCTATATATCTCATTGATGGGGTGTAGCCTGGTTGACTACACGTTGGGTAGTTTTGACTGCCCGTCACAGACCCTTCTTGTCCGCTGCCGTACAGTTTCCAGATCAAGCAGTGATGCAGCTTGTTCGGATTCTCTCTACTGCGCAGCTGCGGAATGACGTCAGCATGGATGTGCGAAGCCCAGCTCGCTTCATCCTCCTCAGAAGGTGGGGGTGTCGGTGAGATTCCCTGACTGTGTCGGATGTGTTCCGGGACCATAAGAGCAGACAGGCTTTCTCCAGACTGTTTCTGTAATGAGTTTTATACTTCCTTTACTGCTGCTCAGTGATGGACAGGGATGGGCTTACAGCGATAATACGTACAAAGGCCCAATTTGTCCCACTCAGGAGTCCCTCCCAATGATTGCATTCGTTTCAGACTTTTACAATATCTGAAGACCTAACTACTCCTCTGTGATATGTTAATTGTTTCCTTTCGAATGTATCTAATTTTTCACATATCAAAACAGAGAGAAATTACGGAAGGTGACAACATTTTCCTCTGCCGAAACTTTTCCTCGTTATAATCTGTGTAACTTCTAAATCCCTGAGTACCACCATAGTAATTTCTTTATCCTATTTATTATAACTGAAAGTTAATTATACTGAGACACCAACTGGGTCATACATGAAGGAGACTAATTGTCCTTTTTACTATAACTGATAATTAATTACGCTGAGAAACCAGCTGGATCATCCACGGAGGAGACTGTTTTATCCTGTACACATCAGGTTGTCGTATTTGCTCCAGACCATTTCTGGATTGTTTCCGTGTTCGAATACATCACTCTTCGCCTGTACAGCATCAAAATAGACTTCGGGGCGCCACCAACTGTTTCGTTAACTCACACCAAGGTCTCACACCCGGACAAAATAAATGTTGGTTCCCTAACCCGAGTTTTATTATTCTGGGTGTACTTTACATTCTGAAACCCCAGGCACATAAACTCACTCACGAACAGTCAGACACAAAGCTACGTACAAGGATATAACAAAGAAAAAATACAAAGATACACACACAGAAACGCAAGCAGACTCATGTACACACGTACACAAAATCACAGATACTTACAATGTCATGCACATAATCAAATACATACAAATATGTGCAGATTTCCAAAAGACAGACGGACACCGAGACACTGAGACACTTACGCATACAAACAGCCACCCATGCATATGCAGACCCAGTCACTCACGGTCAAGGAGCTGTAGGAACAGGAGTAGTACAGAGGGAGTCACGCCGACTCACACAAATCCACACTCACACAATGGCTTGAAATCCTTTATCGAATTCACCTTTGGTATAAATTGCCCGCTGAAATATTGCGCCCAATTTAATAGACACGTTAATAAAAACCCTGGAAAGAGCTTATGTGTTCCAAAGATTCCGTAAAATATACTTGTGGTTTATAAATCTGATAGAAAACTGCATTCACCTGTAAGGAACAAAGGCATACATTGTACAGAAATATCTCCACTAAACGACACTGTCCTTAAACAGTAAAATATCTGATGCGCCTGATCAATAAAGTATCAGAATCAGGTTTCGCATCACTGGCAACGTGTCCTGAAATGTTTTGTTTTGCGGCAGCAGGGCATTGCGATCCGTAATAATAATAAACTTCATATTGCAATGAGAAATACATTTATAATCAAATTAAATAAATAATGGAAAACGAGAAAAGCAGAGTGAGCAGGTGTAACACTAGTTTATTGGTCATTCGGAAACCTAATGGCGGAGGGGAAGAATCTGTTCTGGAACCCTAGACTGTGTGTCTTCAGACTCCTGTACCTCCCCCTTGATGGTAACAATGGGAACACGGCCTGTCCCGAGTGATCGGGGTCCGTCATGATAGATGCCGCCTGTTTGAGGCATCGCCTTTGGAAAATGTTCTCGATGCCGGGGAGACCAGTCCCCATTATGGAGCTGTCTGAGTTTACTACTTTCTGAAGCTTTTTCCGAACCTGTGCAGTCTCCCGCCCGCACGAGACGCTGAGGCAAAGAGCTAGAATGGTCTCCCTGACACATCTGTAGCAATTTACTGGAGTCTTTGCCGACACACCAAGACTCCTCACACTCCGAATGAAGTCCAGCCGCTGCTGTGCCCTCTTTGTAATTGCGTTTATATGTTGGGCCCAGGACAGACCTTCAGAGATGCTGCCGGGCAGGATCTGGAAACTGCTCAGGCTTTCCACTGCTGATCCCCGATGAGGACTCGTGTGTGTTCCCTCCACTTCCCGAGATCCACAGACAATTCCCTGCTCTTCCTGACGCTGAGTGCAAGGCTGCTGTTGCAACACCGCTCAACCAGCTGATCTCTCTCTCTCCTGTCCCCTCCCCTTCACCATCGGAAATTCCCCCAACAACAACTGAGATATCCTCAAATGCATACATGGTGTTTGAGCTGCGTCAATCCACACCGTCGAGGGGACGGAGAGAGAGGAGCGGTGAGCTAAGTGCGCATGCTCAAGGTGCCCCAGTGTGGATTGTCAGCGATGAGGAGACAGAAACATAGAAAACCTACAGCACAATACAGGCCTTTCGGCCACAAAGTTGTGTCGGACATGTCCCTACCTTAGAAATGACTAAGCGTACCCATAGTCCTCTATTTATCTAAACTCCATGTACCTATCCAAAAGTCTCTTAAAGTACCCTATCGTATCCGCCTCCACCACCGTTACCAGCAGCCCATTCCACACACTCACCACTCTGAGTAAAAGTCTTACCTCTGACATTTCCTCTGTACCTCTTCCCCAGTACCTTAGATCTGTGTCCTCTTGTGGCAACCATTTCAGGCCTGGGAAAAAAGCCTCTGACTATCCACACGACCAATGCCTCTCATAATCTTATATACTATCAGGTCACCTCTGATCTTCCGTCGCTCCGAGGAGAAAAGGCCGAGTTCACTCAACCTATTCTCATAAAGCGTGCTCCCCAATCCAGGAAACATCCTTGTAAATCTTCTCTGCACCATTTCTATGGTTTCCACATCGTTCCTGTAGTGAAGCGACCAGAACTGAGCACAGTACTCCGTGGATCTGATCAGGGTCCTATATAGCTGCAACATTACCTCTCGGCTACTAAATTCAATTCCACGATTGATGATGGCCAATACACCGTGCGCTCTTAACCAGAGTCAACCTGCGCAGCTGCTTTGAGCGTCCAATGGACTCGGACCCGAAGATCCATCCGATGCTCCACACTGCCAAGAGTCTCACCGTTAATACTATATTCTGTCATAGTATTTGACCAACCGAAATGAGCCACTTCACACTTATCTGGGCTGAGCTCCATCTGCCACTCCTCAGCTCAGTTTTGCATCCTATCAATGTCCCGCTGTAAACTCCGACAGCCCTCCACACTATCCACAACACCTCCAACCTTTGTGTCATCAGCAAACTTACTAACCCATCCTCCCACTTCCTCAACCACGTCACATAAAAAATCATGAAGGGTAAGGGTCCCAGAACAGATCCCTGAGGCACTCCACTGGTGACAGACCTCCATGCAGAATATGACCCCTCTACAACCACTCTTTGCCTTCTTGTGGGCAAGCCAGTTCTGGATCATTAAAGCAATGTTCCCTTGGATCCCATGCCTTCTTATTTTCTCGATAACCTTGCACAGGGTACCTCTCAAATGCTTTGCTGAAATACATTTACATTACACCTGTCTTTATGGGGGCATTGAGACTGGATCCAAATGCAAGACACAGACACTGACCTACCAGGAACAGGACCAGGTGTGAGAAGGAAGCGAGGAAAATGGGGAAGAAAGAACACTGGACATGACACAGGCCACGGACGAGACAAGGATACCGGGCCCGGGCTAGGACTTGAACTAGAGTCTAGACAAGGACCCAGAACCTGGGATTTTGACTCGGGCTCGGACCCCAGAACTAGGCGAGGACATGACCAGGTTACAGGACTGAACGTGAGACTCGTGGACAGGACAAGGAAACCCCAGCACAGGACGAGGGAACCCCAGCATCGGACTGGGCAAGGTGCTCCTGGGCTGGGCGAGGCACATGGACAAGACGAGAACACAAAGCCGTGACTTGGACAGGACAAGGAAACCCCAGCACAGGACGAGGGAATCCCAGCATCGGGCTGGGCAAGGTACTCCTGGGCTGGGCGAGGCACATGGACAAGAGGAGAACGCAAAGCCGTGACTTGGACAGGACAAGGAAACCCCAGCACAGGACGAGGGAACCCCAGCATCGGGCTGGGCAAGGTACTCCTGGGCTGGGCGAGGCACATGAACAAGAGGAGAACAGAAAGCCGTGACTTGGACAGGACAAGGAAACCCCAGCACAGGACGAGGGAACCCCAGCATCGGGCTGGGCAAGGTACTCCTGGGCTGGGCGAGGCACATGACAAGACGAGAACACAAAGCCGTGACTTGCACAGGACAAGGTTTTTGGACGTGATTAGGACTGGACGAGATCCCGAAGTCTTGACTTGGTCGAGAAAGAGACAGGAAAGCAAAACCTTGGTCGAGGGAGTACGGGAACGCAGAACACAAAGCCGGGACCCCTCCTTGGGTACAGACACAGGGCCGGGACTCATCACACAGAACACAAAGCCGGGACCCCTCCTTGGTTACAGACACAGGGCAGGGACTCATCACACAGAACACAAAGCCGGGACCCCTCCTTGGGTACGGGACACAGGGCCGGGACTCATCACACAGAACACAGAGACCGGACCCCTCCTTGGTTACAGACACAGGGCCGGGACTCTTTACACAGAACACAAAGCCGGGATCCCTCCTTGGGTACGGGACACAGGGCCGGGACTCATCACACAGAACACAAAGCCGGGATCCCTCCTTGGGTACGGGACACAGGGCCGGGACTCATCACACAGAACACAAAGCCGGGACCCCTCCTTGGGTACAGTCACAGGGCCGGGACTCATCACACAGAACACAAAGCCTGGACCCCTCCTTGGTTACAGACACAGGGCCGGGACTCATCACACAGAACACAAAGCCCAGAATCCTCCTTGGGTACACGACGTAGGGCCGGGACTCTTCACACAGAACACAAAGCCGGGGCCCCTCCTTGGGTACGGGACACAGGGCCGGGACTCATCACACAGAACACAAAGCCGGGACCCCTCCTTGGGTACAGGACGTAGGGCCGGGACTCTTTACACAGAACGCTGAACACGACAAGACAGTTCCCAACGCTAGGTAGCGACAAAATGGCCGAACCTTCCTAGCGAAGCGTGGACACAGACAGACAGGTCCAAACAGGGCAAGGCTCCAGGCAGAGGAGAGGCAGGGCAAGGCTCCAGGCCGAGGCAGAGGTGTGAGAAGGAAGCAAGGAAAATGGGGAAGAAGGAACACTGGACATGACACCGGCCCCGGACGAGACAAGGATTCCGGGAGACAAGGAATCCGGACAAGGATTATACGTCTTGAGCCAGAGACTGGACAAGGACCCAGAACCTGGGCCTTGACTCGGACTCGGACCCCAGAACTAGGATTATGGCAAGGCTCCAGAGGCAGAGGCGAGGCGAAGCAAGGCGAAGCAGGGCGAAGCAGGGCTCCAGGCAGAGGCGAGGCGAAGCAGGGCTCCAGAGGCAGAGGCGAGGCGAAGCAGGGCTCTAGGCAGAGGCAAGGCGAGGCGAAAAAGACGAATTTATTTTGTAGACACGTGGATGCAGGAGCGAAGGATTACGTTGACGTTAGATTACTCTAGACCGTCGACACAATATCGTGGATTGAAGGGCGTGTGCTGTGCTGTAATGTTCTATGGGCAGCAATTATTCTGAATGACACCCGAGAGAATGGGCAGAAGAGGTCCACGTGATTTCCCGTATCAAGCGTTGGCAGGCGAACGGGAAGTTCAAAACAGTAAACAAATGAAATTTACTTCAATGTAAAAGCGATACGGAGGGAATTAACAGCCACTGCTTCCTGTCGTGGAGGAAAGGAGAATTATCCTGAGGAAAATAAGGATAATGTATCTTTCCTTTATCTCCCAAGTTGGCAGGATTTTGTGATTCCACGTGGGCTGAAAGTGAAACACAACTTGTTACGTCAGAACCGAGAGATAGGGACACGTTTTACACCGGTAACAGTGAATATGCGGGGAAATCAAGTTCCAAACTCGCCTCGGGCGAGGAGCGAATCAGGTAAGCAGTGTCCAGTTTATTCCGAGTTCAGTTACAGCGAGGAGTCGATATCAGCGCAAGAGCTCAATTGTAATACCTGAGAGCAGTTTGGGTGGGTGTGGAAGCGATAGGGATGGGTTTGGAAGAATGTGTTTCGTTGCAGGTCGATGAGTCTGGGTTTAGGATCATGTCAGCATAGACGAAATGGAAAGAAAACCTGCAGATAATTCTGGAAGACACCGAAATACCACAGGTGGAAATGTGCATTTCTGTTCCGACATAAAACCCATAAAATTGTCAGGAAAGACCGAAAAAACAGTTAAAAAGCAATCTCAACACTGACTAAATCATAACAACAATGGAAGTGATGGGGAAATTTTGGTACGGGTCCCTGACAGGGCCAGAGAACTAGTTTCAGTCCTAATCTCGGTGACTTTCTCTACGAAGTTTACGCGTTAGCACTAAGACTACACGGGTTCATCGTGGATTCCAGGGTTTAATCAGACAGCAGAAAGTCATTCGTGGTGCTGCTTGGTCAATTGGCCCCTGCACATTACTTCTATTGTACGTGTGAGTGGTGGAATCTGCACGGAACGGAACAAATGTGGACAGAACAAGAGATCGATATTGTGTTAGTATAAATGGTGTCTGAGAGTCGGTGGAGCCTCGATAGTGTGATAGTGCCTGCTATCATGTCGTAAATTTCGATGACTCAGTGGCTCTGAGAGAGAAAATGTCATGGCGAAGCATTTTGACTGAGAGATCTACAATGTCTGATGCATCCAATGTCAGGTTTCAGGCTCCGCTCTCTAAATAAAAACCGTGAATATCTTGGAAATGTGCGACTGGAATAATCCCCGAGAAGAAGATGAGATCCGTGGAGAGCCTGGAGTGGCGGGCGTCACCTGTGCAATAGAGCCGGTCTGAGGGGATCCAATGATCAAACAAAATATACACAGAGGAAGTTTACCAATGGCAGGAACGTCACGAACCGGGACCCAGAATACTAACATGGCCAGCAAAGCAAAGACTGAAGTTACAAAAGGGAAATAAGTTACTCTGGTATGACTGTCTGAAAGGTCCCATTCTGCTCCCGTGTCGAATGCTTTTATGGTCATATGGTTTTGCCATTTTCTGCATGAGATCTTTCACTTTACACCCATCCTGTTAAAATCCATGTTCTCTCACATTAAACCTCTGTTCAATAGATCAGAACTCGCCTGTATCGGGAGGAACGTGCTTCTGTCTATGTACCATCTCCATGAAGGTCGTAATCTTATAAAACTCAATAGACAATAGAACACAGATCAATACACCAGAGCGACAGGCTCCTCAACCGACGACGATTCGCCAAGCAAATACATGCAATTATTCTCCCCTTGTCCTCCCGCGCTCTGGTGTGAATAAAGCCAGTTTCTTCCATTCCTGTCGCCTTTCCAACAGACTAACACCCGAAGTAAAATTATTTCCACGTGTTGATGAGAATTCCTTCACTTGCGGTCACACCATTGAGTTGCGCGCGCGGGTCAATGCAGAGGTGGGACCGCAAATAAAAATTAAGGAATATCTGGCGCAAAATTGAATTAATTTCAGAACATTAACAATCGACAAACAGATAACAGTATTTCAGAAAATGTAATAGTAACGTAACAGTCCAACGAGTATTGGGAAAAGTTGCTGAAACGATTATATTGACTATTGACGCAATAAAAACCAATTGCCCTCTTGAAAACATGAGCCGCGATTCAGTCTCAGTAAATCCAGAGCGATCGATACTGTGGATTTCAAAGAGAAGAGAATAAACTCTTAAGAACAAGTTGGATGAACTCAGCAGGTCGGGCAGCATCCGGTGAAAGGAGCAGCGAACGCTTCGGGCGTTATTTCTGGAAGCTGTGACAGTCAGGCGCATATTAGTGGACAGTCACGTGTGTAATGGAGTTGTGGGGAGAACAAGGTCGGAAATCCGAGTGACCCGGAGAGGGGAAGCAGACGGAAGTCTGTGATTTTATTGTTCAGCCATTTCTGTCAGTTTTACCACATTCTGCGCGGCGTCCGGCATGAACCCTGTGTTTATTATATTGCAGGAGAGCATCCAGACGGAGGTAAAGATTGCTCTGGATTTACTCAGAGAGAATATTTCTCATATATGGCCCATAATATAAGCTCGTGCACAAGGACTCTTCATTCATGTCTGACACATTCCGTGTTCAGGGATCAATTCCGGGACTTTATTCCGGGTTTTCCAACCTGGGGACCACGGTCCCCTTGCGCACTGGTTTCAGTTCATGGCATCTTTTCTAGCCCAGCTGTGCGTAGAAGCTCAGGGTGAGTTGGAAAATTCTGACCCCCTACTGTTACACTATTTCAGGTGACTTATTTTATTCTGTTTTACTTCTCTCCTAATATTTGTTTATCTGTGCACTTGTAATGCTACTGTGACACTGTCATTTCCTTTGGGAACAATTAAGTATCTGTCCTCTATCTGTCTAATGTCGGACTGTTCTGACATGGAGGTAAATTTCTGTCTATCTACCTTGCCTGTACTTGGCATGCATCTACTAGGTCTGTATTCAGCAGGGAATGTTCCCAGGTGGACAAGCCCCGTCTCTGTTATCGCTCCTCATCAAGGATCACACCGTCCCAAACAATATCTCGGTGAATCTCACCGAAATTGCCTTCGGTGGAGAAGCTTGCTCAGATTGGGGATTTCCATCGTGTCCAGGAACAAAAAGAGAAAACAGACACCAGTCCGGCCTCTGGCATTCAGATCAGTCTGTAGAGTGACACTACACCGGAAGATGACGGAGACAGAACAATTAAAAATGAGAAGCAAAAATCTTCCTGAGTATCAGCGACAGGGTGAGATACTAAACCACTGCAAAATGGTTAATTGATCTGCTGTTAGTGTAGCAGCGAGCAATCACTGACAGCTCTGCGAACTGGAGTTGATCCGGACCGATGACGGGGGCAGGAAGACCTGGCGATCCGCTACCGTTCCGGTTTCCATCACACCCGCCCTTTCCATTGACTGTTCGTTCCACTCCCATCAGGGAACAGGTTACACAGCATCCACCCCAGGGCCACCAGACCAGAAACAATCCTTTTCCCCAAACCGTCAGGCTGATCAACCTTGGAACACCGCGGCATACACATCACGCCGTGACACTTTATGTATATACAATCCGTCTCTCTGTATGACAGTCACACATCAGTGTGTTTTAAAGGTATGTTTTTATTGGTTGTGTTTTTGTTTGGTTAATTCTCTTCACAATGTTTATTGTGTATTTTCTCATGCTGCATCGAATCCGGAGTAACATTCACTACGTTCCGCTTACACTCGGGCACTGACGAATAACAATAAACCATCATGAAGCGTGAATCTTGAATATCTGAATAAAATTCTGCAAAATAAATCCCGCGATTTACCATTACATCTAACGTCTCTTTCTCTGCCAAACTCCCACCTGTCGCTGCCGTTGTTTACATCCATGTGTAACTTATTCGGGTATTAGATAGTACATTCATGGTCGGGAGATATTGAAAGCGGCCGTGGCCGGGGTCAGTTCTTTAGTTTGTGAATGAATCGCAGCAGTGACGTCACAAGGTATGTCACTGCGCTGATGAACTGTTCTCTGAACTTGGCCTGAGTCACCCCATAAATAAATGTGTTTGTGCAACAGCTCAAATTCTGCAACATGTACCCGACCTGCTGAAGGATATATTGGGAATCGGTGTAATTGCTGGGATTTGTTTGGGAAATGTGATAATACAGGAAGTTTACTACAGTGGGTGACCACAGTAGAATGAAGCTGCCGGATATGGAGAAGAGTAAGATCACCGACCTCCTCCTGCTCTCCATCTCCGGGTCACTCCGATTGTCTCCCTTGCTCTGACCCCTTAATGCCTTGCGCACTCGACTGGCCAATAGGATGTGTCTGACTGCAAGAAAGTTGAGAAGCAGGATTAAAGCAAGGGGGACCTACGGAGTTAAAATCCTACACAAAGTATTAAATGACACCCACCCGTGCTCAGTATAATAACGCACTAAATTTGCAAAACCAAAAAACATTATTAATCAGTGTCCCTTGCTTATGTATAAAATAGAAAGGAACGATGTTTTATCCACCTATGTAAACTACTTTCCCGTAACTATAACTATTCCCTACTACACGGGCCATAACCCGACTTTTTAACGCCCACCTCTCTAAATGTCTTTTAGGCGTCGCAGTTACACAAACCACTACCACACTGTTCCAAAAACCCACCACACTGTGTAAAGAAAACTTAACTCTGACATCTCCCCTAAACTCTCCTCCACTCTCCTTGCCGCTACCTGCAAGGAGTTTGTGCATTCTCCCCGTTTCCGCATGGATAATCTGATCGACTATTTTAGTTAGACCTCCCCCACCTCCTCTTATTATCTCTTCCTGTCACTGCACTCAGCATTTTAAACCGCTTTTTATAATATTTATATTAGCAATGCATTTTATTCCATATCCGTACTTTAACCTCTAACTTTATTTTAAACATTCTTTATTCTTCATCATTGCTGAATGCTGGGTTAATTTTTTTCACGTGTTTCTCTAGTTGACAAGCACACCACAGCGAATTCTCTATACAGTAACGTGAACAAGTATTAGTCACATATACATAGCTCCGGAGCCTAAGATTTTTGCACAGTTCTCTAGTAACATTGCACTTCACTGCTGCTGCCAAAAAACAAATTTAATGACATACGTGAGTGATGACAAACCTGATTCTGATATGGGTCTCTCTTGTGGACTGAGAGCGGGAAGGGGGCAGGGAGAGTTTAATCATGTTTGGGAAAGGGGGAAGGGAGAGGTGAGGGAGCGGGAAGCACCTGTGATTCATTTTATGATGATCAATAAATCAATTGTTTGCAATAAAATGACCTGCCTGGAGTCTCAGTGCTGGGTGTCTCTGCACCCACGCCACACCCACCCGCCCCTAGCACTCCTTCTCTGCTAACTTTTCCACGCTTCCTCCCGCGGCGGTCTACCCTCGCCATTCCCAAGTTCCTTCATTTTCAATCCTTCTATTCCCTATCATAGGTTCTGCCTGACTCCTCCATTATTTGCCACAAGTACAGCTACATCCCCGCTCTCAGAGATAACCTAACATCCTTCTGGAGCTTTGAGAAATTTATACGTTTAATATCACGTTTGTTTCCACTGATATTGAGGTAGTCATTCTGGGCTGGAAACAGTTAAATGAGTGTGTTTGTTCAGTAACTGTAATTAATGACGGTCTCACTGGAAACCGCTGACGTTTGGGGACTTTTCTTTCTCTCCGGTCCATCAGCAAATATGGCTCTTCCTACAAATCTGTGAGAGCATTTCAATCGGCACTGACGGGACAACGGCGCCGCCCTGAGGCAGAGTGTGGCATTACAAGTGAAAATGTATAGCTCGGTTTTGCATTCTCTCTGCTGTTGTGGTGCTTGTTGTATCAATGGTATAAACCACGCATATGGTCCTCTGTACACTCAAACTGAGATGTAGCTATTTATTTTTGCCCTGAACGCAATATTGACTCCTCAAGACATATTGCTTTATGCTGATGTTCTGAGTAAGATACTTCACATTCTACTTTCAAGAGACGCACAATCTCACTTTTATCGCATCTCCCACCTGTGTTGATGTCAGCTTCACTTCCATCTCTATTGACTGATTTACTTATTCAGAGATACAGCACAGTAACAGCCAATGAGCTCGCACCGACCAATTGCACCCATATGACCAGTTACCCTACTGAGCCGCCCGTCTCCGGGATGTGGGAGGAAACCGGGACACCTTGAGGAAACCCACGTTGGGAACGTACAAACTTACAGACCGCGGAACTGAACCCGGGTCGCTGGCGCTGTGAAACGTTACACTAACTGCTATGTACCGTGCCAACACCAAGGGCCGTCGGTGATTTTCACCGGTTACCACGTGAGAGGGATTGGTTAGCCTGAGGTGGATAAAATCCCCGGGGCCACGGCAAGTTCACCTTCGGACCCTGTGAACAGTAAGGAAGAAATCGAGTAAACCCTTGCAGAAATTGTATCTTCGTCTTGTAATGCCCTGGTTACCGACCTGTTTAATTGTATTTCTACAGTGTTGCAGCGGACGGGGTATTTGAGGAATAGAATCTACAAGTATTTGGATAGAGAAATAAAACTTATCAGGTGGTTTTCCCCCTGGGAAATCGTGTCAGACAAAAACAATTGGAGTTTTTTTTTATCAAGGGGATATGAGGATAGAGGAAATCCCAGATAGAAGGCTCGAGTGGGAGGTAGGATCGGATGGGATGGCTTGATGGATGCATAACTGGCTCGGTGCTCGGACACAAAGGGTGAAGGTTGAGTGTGTTTTTCTCGGACTGGAGGCCCAGGACTAGTTGTGAGCCATAGGGATGGACGTCGTGAACTTCGCTCTTCATTATTTATTATTTGAAGAATGTAAACGGCGTGGTTGGTGGAAGTTCTCACGTGATACTAAATCAGGTAGTATTGTAAACACAAGAGACTCTATAGATTCTGGTAATCCAGAGCAACACACACAAAATGCTGGAGGAACTCAGCAGGTCAAGCACCATCTATGGAAATGAATATACAGCCGATATTTTGAGCCAAGAACCTTTTTTAGAAATGGGAATCAAAGGGGATAATGCCAGAATAAGAAGGTGGGGGAAGGGAAGGAGGACTAGCTGGAAGATGATAGGTGAAGCCAAGTGGATGGGAAAGGTAAAGGGCTGGAGAAGGAGGAATCTGTACATGGAGGGCGGGCTGTACCTAAGCTGGAGAGAACCGATATCCTCGCAGAGAGATTCGCTGGTGCTACTCGGGAGGGGTGGAGCTAACCGGGTGGTGGTGGGGAAAGATGATGACATCACAACGGCAGTGAAGACGGAGGAAAGCTTCAGCCGTGAAGAGATCCCAGTCCCCTTGCATTCAGAGCCACTGGATCTGACCGCGATCTGTCACGGGCCGTGCATCAACCTCCCCACGTTGAACAAAGTCACGCAGAAGCATTCTCCATTAAGGGAATCGGCCCTAATGTCCCGGTTATGTAGGTCCCAGATCGGCCTCAATAGTCAACTGAGGACCCACCGATAGACAACCTCTTCAGAGAACATCATACCCGACTCGTGGTTAGTGAGAGGTGATAGTGGATGAGTGGTGGAAACTGATCAAGGCTTGAGGGAAATTCAGTGGCTTTGTCAGGTCTGTCTGAAAGAAAGAAGAAACGGGGACAGGTGAGCAAACAGCGGGACTAATATACAGGAAGGTGTTTATTTCAATGTAAGGAGTATTACCGGTAAGCCAGGTATGAAACTCTCACCTATTTCCTTGAGGGTGTGAGGAGAGAGAGGAGAGAGAAGGTAAGAGGACTTTGCTCTCAGGTAGTTCCCCCTCACCAGTGTACCTGGGGGAACTGGGATTGGTGAGGCTGAGGGTGTGGGGAGAGAGAGGAGAGAAGAGGTGAGGGGGTTATACTCGCAAATTTCAGTTCTATCTATTCACAGGTGTCCCTGGGAGGACTTTGTTGTGTGAGGGTGTGGGAAGAGAGAGGAAAGGGGAGGGGAGGGGTAGTTGAGTTCTGTCCACTCACCGATGTCCTTGGGGGGACTGGGAATTGTGAAGGTGAGGGTGTGGTGGAGGGCTAAAGCTGTGAGAGTAATGGGATGGGGTTGCGGTTCAGGGTGTTCACAGCCTATGGGAATACGGACAGGAGGGAATTGGGGAGGAGGGGGTTTGTCAGTGGGGAGAAGAGAGGGCAGAAGACCGTTTGGAGGGTTTACAGAGGGATGAGGTCCGGGCTCCATACTGATGGGCTCCCATTATTTCCCTGCCCTAGACCCTCAGAACCCACCCAACTCCAGGGCCCCACCCACCGACCTCTCCTCTTTCTCACTTCCCTCCGCCATCTCCCTTCCACCGTCACAGAACTGTGGTGAAACAAGGGCAGGACTGGTAGTTCAAGATATGGGGATTCAGATGTTTCATTCGCTTTAGAAAGGGATGCACAAAGTAAAGACGGGGTTGAGAAATGTCTAAATGTTTTTTCAACATTGCTGTCGTATTTGATCCCCCCTCCCTGTCAGTGTGTTCCAGGTTGCTGTCATTCTCTTTGTCAAAGAACTTGCCCCGAAAATGTCCCATTAAATTTCCTACTCTCCTCTTAAATCTTTGCCCTGTGGTGTTTAACATTTCTACAGTAGGAGAGAAACTTTGACCATCTACCCTATCTCTGCCGGTCATTATTTTACAGACTTCTATCAGATCTCTCCAGGGAGAGATCTCCCTGGAGCTTAAGCTATATTGAGCTTACAGAATCAACGCAGAGCTACTGAGATGGATTCGAAATTGACAGAGGCAGGAAGCAGATGGTGTTGGTTCAAGTTTGTTTCTCTGAATGGAGACTGGTCACTAGGTGTGTGCCGCAGGGATCAGTGTCCAGACCCTTGTTAATAGTAATTTCTGAAAACGATTTGGATACAAATGCAGAAGGCTGGACCTGTAACAGGACACACCCAACAGCGCCAACTCCGGAGTTTAGACTCTCTAACTCTCCGCAGTACGAATGGCTGGCGAAGTTACCCGAAACATGTCTAAAAAGGCTGGTGGCGCAGATAGCAAAGACAAGCGCTCAACTCATGAGAATTTGTCAGAGACTTTTCTACCTTCCCTGTTACATCAGGATTTGGGCAGTAAGGAGCATCAGAAAGGGTTGTCCTTGTCCAGGGATGAGTTGATAGCGGAACAAAGTCGAGATTCTGAAATCGTTGCGTTAAAGCAGACAGCTCTCACAGAAGAGGACGTTCCGCGAGAGTCAGTGGGATATTTATGTTAAGGATGAGGTGTTAATGAGGAAGTGGAGACTACCTACTGTGCCTGCAAGTGAGGATTGGGACTTTGAATATCAAGTGCTGGTCCCGAAAGTTTACAGGACTGAGATGTTTAACATGGCTCATAGTATGCCTTTAGGTGCACACTTTGGAGTGAGAAAGACAATGAACAGGATTTTGAGGGAATTCTACGGGCCTAATTTAAGGAAGGATGTTGTGAACTTTTGCAGGAATTCCTATAACTGTCATGTTGCGGGAAAACCTAATCAGGTGATCCCACCGGCACCACTTAGACCAATACCTGCTTTTGGTGAAACTTTTTATTGGACCATGATTATTTGCTAACAATCATGTCTGCTGCGTCTAGATTCCCTGAAGTGCTGCCTCTCAGAAACATCAGGGCCAAGACTGTGGTAAAAATACTTATTACATTTTTCACACTGGGGTCGGTCTATCTAAAGAAGACCAATCTGACGAGGGTTGTAACTTTACATCGAGAACATTCCAGGGGATAGCTGATGAGTTGAGAACTAAGCACATTGTGTCATTTTCATATCACCCTGAGACCCAGGGGTCTTTGAAACGGTTTCACTCCACTCTTAAGATGATGATTAAAACGTACTGTGAGGAAACTGGAAGAAACTGGGATGAAGGGGTTCCCCTACTCCTATTTGCTGTTAGAGATTCGATTTAAGAGTCTTTGGCGTTCAGCCCGTTTGAACTTGTTTTGGTCACAAAGCTTGGAGACATTTGACCCTACTCAGAGAGCAATGGTCAGATCAGGAAGTGTGCAAGAGCGTGCTTAGTTATCTTTTGGAATTCAGAGAATGACTTAACAAGGCTTGTGAACTTGCGAAGCAGAATTTAAGGCACTCTCAGATAAACACGAAGCAGTGGTATGACAGAAAAGCGAGGGAGCAGAGGTACCGTGTTGGAGATAAGGTCTTGGTGCTGTTCCCCCTCCATACCAACCCTCTTAAGGTGAGATTTAGTGGACCATACGAAATAATTAAGAAAATTGATTCTTTGGATTATGTTATTAGAACTCATGACCAACGGAAGGCAACACAGGTCGTGCACGTAAATATGATCAAGCGTTATCATGGCCCCGAACCTGCACCTGCAAGTACTGTAATGACAACGGAAGAGATTGTGGCGCCTGATACTGGGATACCAGATCATTTTAATAAGCACAATGTAGTCGCCACAAGACTCGGGAGTCCTGATGTTTTGAAAAATATTGATGGAAACATTCGACATTTGCAGTCAAGGCAGCAAAAACAACTGAAGAGCTTAATTAACAAGTACAGAGATTTATTCCCTGACATTCCAAGACCGTGCACAGCTGCGGTGCATGACGGGCATTGTCGATAGGGTCGATCCCATTTGGCAGCACCCTGACAGAATGAACCAAGACAAAAATAAAATGGTTGAACAAGAAATTGAACACATGCTAAAAGCCGGCATAATTAGGCCATCCACCTCAGACTGGGCGTCGCCCTATGCCGGGCGGGAGCATGAGAATCTGCACTGACTACAGGAAATTAATGCAGTAACTAAGACAGATGCTTATCCCATCCCAAGAGTGGATTACTGTATTGACAGAGTGAGGAGGGCTAAATACCTGACAAATATTGACCTGTTGAAATTTTACTGGTGTGTTCCTTTGACAGGAAGGGCTAAAGAAATATCTGCATTAGTGACACCATCTGAACTGTATGGGTACAATGTTTTGCCCTTTGGGATGAAAAATACACCAGGGACGTTCCAAAGGATGATGAATGGTGTGAGTAAAAGTTTAGAACATACTGGGGGTTACCTTGATGATTTGTTTGTATGGAATGACACTTAGGAAGAGCAGTAGAGAAACTGTTTCAAAGGCTGTCCAAGGCAGATCTCACTGTAAACCTTGCTCAAAGTGAATTTGGCCACGCCACTGTCACGTACCTTGGCTATGTAGTTGGCCATGTCCAACTGACACCTGCGCAGGCCAAGGTTCAGGCTATTGCTGAGGTTCCCGTTCCGACCGGCAAGAAAGTGTTAAGAAGGTTTTTAGGAATGGTTGGGTAGAACAAAGTTTTGTAAGAACTTCGCAGACATCGCTCTCCCCCTAACGAAACTCCCAGGGAAGAGTGAAAGATTTGTGTGGACTGACCTTTGTCAGGAGGCTGTTGACCGCCTGAAAACCAGCCTGTGTTATTACCCTGTGCTCAAAGCACCTGATTTCAATATAACATTTTCAACCGCAGTAAACGCTGGTGATGAAGCAGCTGGGGCAGTATTGTTGCAAGGGGATTTAATGTCCATCAGAAAAATCACTCCACTGTTGAAATAGACTTGCTAGCACTCATTTTATCATTGCAGTATTTTGATGTCTACGTATGTCCTGTGCAGAAACAGCTTGTCGTTTACACGGACCATAATTCATTAGTGTTCCTGAATAAAATGAAGGATAAGAACAGAAGGTTACTTAACTGGAGTCTGATCTTGCAAGAGTATGTCATGGAAATAAAACATGTGAAAGGTACTGACAATGTTATAGCAGACTTTTTGTCTGGATGTTAAGTTTGAGTTTGTATTGCTTTGCTATGTTACCTGACAATTACACATGTATTGCTTTAAGCTGTATAATCGATAGATAAGACAAAAAAAATGTTGTTTCATCGAAGATTTTCTTAAAAGGAAGGAGGTGTGACGACATCTGAAGGATTATTCTAAGTGGACTGTGCCTTTAAAAAGAGAAAGGGAGCGAACAGCTTGTGTGCTATTACAGGGAGAGAGGGAGGGCAACAAATAGTCTGTGAGTTGCCTTGGAAACTGAAAGGCGGAAGTATATGATGGACAGTTCTTGTTCAGCACTTGTGAGATATATACAAGGTCAGTTGGCTTTGTAATCAGACACGCCAGACATCAAGAAAAACACTGGTTGAGCTTTGTGTGCCCATGAAAAGGGTGGAATTTTTTTCTCACAGTGTGGACAAGTGGGTGACCGGTGGAACGCTATCAGTGTGTTTTACCCTTGCTTGGGTTGATAGCGGGACCACGTGAAAAGGGCATCCTCCTTTTGTGCTCACGGTCGGTGACTAAATTTCGGAAGATTCAACCAGGAGGGCAACGTGGAAGATCGACGACATCGGCACTGAGAAGACAAATCAACTCCCCTCTCTCTCCAACTCTACTTAAATCAAATTCCAGAACTACTTACCATACCACCGTAAGACTGTATCATCTGATCACCTGAGCTGGGAGAAGCTTGGGAACCTTATTTATGCATATACTTTACTAACCTGTTTTGCCTTATCTTGTTTTATATTAATTTATCACGTAGTTATTAATAAAATAGAGTTTATAACGGAAGACTCAGACTCCAGGTGTGTCCATTTCTGCTGGTCCTTTTTAACCGGTTATTGGGTACGTAACCAAATTGGGGGATCGTCTGGGATATAACAAATACCTGACTCCATTTTAAAACTTATTGGAGGCTTCATCGACTAGCTGATTTGATTGGGGAAATTCCCTTTCGATTTGTGCGAGTGGATTATCATCAGAAATGGAGTTTTACGTTAATAAGTTTGTGGCAGAACCAACCCCTGAGGATGTTGGATGATGCT
Source organism: Hypanus sabinus (assembly GCF_030144855.1). Classification (NCBI taxonomy): domain Eukaryota; kingdom Metazoa; phylum Chordata; class Chondrichthyes; order Myliobatiformes; family Dasyatidae; genus Hypanus; species Hypanus sabinus. The sequence goes on from NW_026779700.1 coordinate 427,170, forward strand.
AACAGGGATGTGCTTTTGGGAATTGCTCGCAAGTTAAAGTTTAAGGCAACCACTCGAATGACGAATGACGAAGGAAGGTACAGCTGCTAATAACACAGCAGTATGTAGCCGAGGGGAAATTCAAAGTGGAGATGTTGGAAATGTTTGTGGAAGGTAAAGTGTTTACCGAGGCTGAAGTTCAGCTTCAGGTAGCAAAAATGAAGTATGACTATGTGTTGCAATTGAAATGGCTCGAGGCTGAGGAGGACGAAGACAAGCAAAGGGACGAGGCTGAAAAAAGTGACGGTTTGAGAGGGAGAAACTTATGTACTTCAATCGCTGGTATAACTCGGAAGGGGTAACTGAGGGTTTGGATAGCTTGAAAGAGCTGGTCTTGATTGAAGACTTTAAGAAGTGTTCCCGATGATGTAAAGGCATACCGAGATGAAAAGGATGCGGCTACCTTGTGGGAGTCTGTTAGGTTAGCAGACGAGGTTGCTTTAACCCACATTGTTGGCTTTACTCCGGATGAGAGTTTCCCAGAGTTTCCCTGGGTGGATCAGGGTAACCTGTAATTTGAAACTGAGACTGATATTGAAAGCCTGTCCCGATTGCCTGTGTTCAGGTTGTTGAAGCACCTAGGAATTCCCAGGGTGTTGAACCTTGTGTTGAAACTCAGTAAAGGTCTGAGGTGTCTTACTCGGTTGAAAAGAAAAGCAGTGCTTTTGAGTCAGATTGGCTTGGCTCAGTGAAAAAAAAGGATTAACCTCGGTGCCAGTGGAAATTGAGGATTCTCAGTCACTTGTGTTAGACGGTCTTCTAAAAATTGGGGATGAGTTGAAAGCTAGTGAGGTAAATGTTATTGAAAGTATTGAGAAAGGTGCTGTTTCTGGATTTTTGAATAAAGAACTTGAAAAGTTTGGATTGGTTTCGCGACCTTTGACCCGGCTTTCGGGACAATGGCCTGTTAAAGAAGTACGTGGCACTCTGTTGACGTTTGTTTCAGCATTTGGATATAAACGCCTTCAAGGTTATGGAGTTGCTTTTCACGATTTTGATGTTGGAGGGAAAGGATTGTTTTGTTCTTGGGAGGCCACCTGCATGGGTTACTGTGGAGACGAATCGAGCTAAAGGTCGTTGGAATAGGAAAAATGGGTGTTTGGGATTTTACATAATGTAAACATGGTCTTCGCAAGTCTAGTGATGGTACAGAGTTTGGTACGCATTAAGGATAGGTTGGCACCTGTCCAGGGTGAAATTTATTCAGCAGTACAGCTAACGAGCAAGCCTGCGGCTGATGACCCACACAGAGATACTAATGTTGACACCTCATGCACATTGACCCGAAGCATGTCTAAAAACGCTGCTGACACAGAAAACAAAGACAAGGGTTCAACTTATGAGAATTTTTCAAAGACTTTTCTACCTTCCATGTTACATCAGGATTTGCTTAGTTAGGAGGATGAGAAAGGCATGTCCTTTTCTAGGGATGAATTTATTAGCGGAACAAAGGCGAGATTCTGAAATTGCTGCGTTAAAGCAGACAGCTCTCACAGAAGAGGACGTTCAGGGAGAGTCAGTGGGATATTATCTTAAGGATGGGGTGTTAATGAGGAAGTGGAGACCACCTCCTGTGCCTGCAAATGAGGATTGGGCCATTGGACATCAAGTGGTGGTTCCAAAAGTTTACAGGGCTGCGATTTTAAACATGACTCACGGTATACCTCTAGCTGGACACTTTGGAGTGAGAAAGACAGTGAACAGGATTATGAAGGAATTCTACTGACCTAATTTAAGAAAGGATGTGGTGAACTTTTGCAGGACTTGCCAGGCCTGTCAGGTTGCGGTAAAACCAAATCACGTGATCCCACCGGCACCACTTAGACCAATACCTGCTTTTGGTGAACCTTTTTCTGGGGTCATGGTGGATTGTGTTGGCCCATTGCCAAGGACTGCAGCTGCTCATGAGTATTTGTTAACTATCATGTGTGCTGCGTCTAAGTTCCCTGAAGAGGTGGCTCTCAGAAACATCAGGGCCAAGACTGTGGTAGAAGCCCTTATAATTTTATTTTTCACACTGTAGGTCTACCTAACGAAATCCAATCTGATCATAGAAGTACATTTATTTCGAAAACATTCCAGGGGATAGTTAAAGAGTTGAGAGCTAAGCACCTTGTGTCATCTGCATGTCACCCAGAGTTCCTGGGGTTCAGTCCATTTGAACTTGTTTTTGGTCACAAAGCTAGGGGACCTTTGACCCTACTCAGAGAGCAATAGTCACATCAGAATGTAAGTATCAGCGTGCTTGTTTATGTTTTGGAATTCAGAGACAGACTTAAAAAGGGTTGTGACCTTGCAAAGCAGAATGTACAGCACTCCCAGATAAACATGAAACAGTGGTATGACAGGAGAGCGCGAGAGCAGAGATATCGTGTTGGAGATAAGGTCTTGGTGCTGTTCCCCCTCCATACCAACACCCTTAAGGCGAGATTTAGAAGACCATATGAAATAATTAAGACAATTAATTCTTTGAATTATGTTATTGGAACTCCTCACCGACGGACGGCTACGCAGCTCCTCTACGTAAATATGATCAAGCTTTATCATGACCCCGAACCTGCACACTGTTGTGACAACGGAAAAGATTGAGGTGTCTCTTACTGGGATACCAGATCATTTTAACGAGCACAATGTAGTCTGCACAAGACTGCGGAATTCTGATGTTTTGATAAATATTGACAGGAAGAGTCATCATTTGCAGTCGAGGCAGCAAAAGCCACTGAAGAAAAAACAATCCCAAGCTATCAGACTCCTCAATACCCGAAGCCTGGACTGACACCTTGCCCTATTGTCCTGTTTATTATTTATTGTAATGCCTGCACTGTTTTTGTGCACTTTACGCAGACCTGTGTAGGTCTGTAGTCTAGTGCAGCTTTCTCTGTGTTTTTTTTTACATAGTCCAGTCTAGTTTTTGTACTGTGTCATGTAACATCACGGTCCTGAAAAACGTTGTCTCATTTTTACTATGTAGTGTACCAGCAGTTATGGTCAAAATGACAATATAAGTGACTTGACTTGACTAGTGTTTCTGAGTAAAATGAAGGATAAGAATAGAACTTTACTAAACTGGAGTCTGATCTTGCAAGAGTATGACATGGAAATAAAACACGTGAAAGGTACTGACAATATTATAGCAGACTGTCTATAATTGAAGTTTGAGTTTGTATTGTTTTGCTATGTTACCTGATAATTACACATGTATTGCTTTAAGCTGTATAATCGACAATTAAGACAAAAATTTTGCAGTTTGATGAAAATTTTTTCTTAAAAGGAGAAAGGTGTGACGAGATCTGAAGGATTATTCTAAAGTGGACTGTTCCCTTTAAAAAAGAGAGAGAGGGAGCAAACGGCTTGTGTGCTACTTCAGCAGGAAGAGAGAAGATCCGTGAGTTGCCTTGGAAACTGAAAGGTGGAGCTAGATGATGGAGAGCTCGTGGTCTGCACTGCAGATGTATGCAAGGACAGTTGGTTTTTGAAGCAGACACACAAGAGACACACGACGCCAGAGACAAGGAGGACACTGGTGATCTTTGTGTGCCCACGACAAGGGTGGGATGTTGTTCACAGTGTGGACCAAGGAGCGACCGGTGGAACGCTATCGGTGTGTTTAACCCTCGCCTGGGTTGATGGCGTTACCGTGGAAAATGGTCCTCTTTTCGTGGTCACAAGTCGGTGACTGTAAGTTTTGGGAGCAGGAAGGCGACGTGGAAGATCGGCATCGGCACTGGGAAGACAAAACAACACCCTCCGTCTCTCTCCAACTCCACTCAAATCAAATTCCAGATCTGAACTGACTACTTACCATTCCACCGTAAGACTGTATCACCTAACCACCTGAGCTGGGAAGCTTGGGAACTTTATTTACTCACTTATATATGCATATACTATGCTAATTTGTTTACATAATCTTGTTTTATATTACTTTATCACGTAGTTGCTAGTAGAGATCATAACGAAAGACTCAGACTCCCGGTGTCTCCATTTCTGCTGGTTCTTTTTAACCTGTTACGGGGAACGTAACAGGTACCTGAGACAGTCAGGGTCCAGTTTCTCTCTCCATCTCCTCATTATCAATCAAACCACCCCCACCCTGTGAGGACGACGCTGCAAATTCCCCCAGGTCCGTGAAGGGTCTTGCGTCAAAGGTCTTGGGTCAAGTGACCTGTACACACACTCCCTGACCTCCCGCCACCCACTGTTTCTGCCCTGCCCACTCTCCCCAGCAGAGGACGCCAATGCTCAGCTCTCCAAATTTACCCGCAATTACAGATGATATAAAAGGAACACATCTCTCAAAACCTTGCGTTCGGACAGTTCCATGTTTATTGAGCAGCATAACAAGCAATAGCAATGCAAATCATCAGCTTCACTTCCAAATAATATTCAGAAAAGTCAAAGGTCCCTTGGATTTCAACCGTTCGAACCCTTGCAGACTGAGGACACATTATACCGTCTCTGCACCCTGTTCTCCGACGCCCTGTCCCAATCTCCCTCTCTCCCTTTGTGGTAATCTGTGGTTAGAGATGGACTGACTTGCTCGGTGTGAAAAATGGAAATGAGACTGTGTCAGAGAGAGAAATGGAGAACAAGAGTGTGTCAGCAGGTGAGATGGCGAAAAAAAAGAGTGCATCAGGGGGAGACAGAGACTGACAGTGTGTCTGAGGCAGAGATGAAGAACGAGAGTGTCAGAGTCAGAGATGGAGAATGAGAGTGTCAGATTGCGAGATGGAGAATGAGAGTGTCAGACTGCGAGATGGAGATCGGGAGGGTGTCAGATGGATGTGTCGGGTGTCGTGCTGATTGGGTGGGTTGGCGCAGGATTGTCCTGTGCTCTGCGAGTGTACAAAGATGTCTGCAAAGGTGCACAGGATACTTTCCTCAGTACCTCTGGAGATCAGGGATCTTCCTCACTACATCCACAGACCATGACGTCTTCACGGTTCTGTGTTTTTATCAAAAAGCGATTCATTATTTCACACATATTTCAGTTCAATCAGCTAAGAGCAAATTACTGATGATGTATTAATGCAATGAATACACTTTATTGTAAACCTAGATGTGTGTCTCACACTGACCCGATCCTGTAGTGAGGGGTGTCGGTGTTTACAGACCGTAAGGTGTGTGACGTCTCTCACTGTAGGGGATGTAGGGATTTTAACATTCCACTAGCGGGAAGGATGGCAGAGCAGCAGAGGCTGGTTTTTATGCGAGAAGGGAGGAAGGTGCAAGACAGATATATTCTAAAGAAGAATAAATTTTTGAATGGAAAAAGGATGCGACTGTGTCTGACAAGAGAAGTCAAAACCAAAGTAAAAGCAAAACAGAGGGCGTACAGGGAAGCAAAAATTAGTGGGAAGACAGAGGATTGGAAAGTTTTCAAAAGCTTACAAAAGGAAACTAAGAAAGTCTTTAAGAGGAAAAAGATGTACTATTAAAGGAAGCTTCCAAATAATATCAAAGAGCATACTAAAAGCATTTTCAAGTATATTAAGAGTAAAAGACAGGGGAGAGTAGATATAGGACTGATAGAAAATGATTCTGGAGAAATTGTATTGGGAGATACGGAGATGGCGGAGGAACTGAACGAGGATTTTGCATCAGTCTTCACTGAGAAAGGCATCAGCAACATACCAGACATTCAAGGGTGTCAGGGAAGAGAAATATACGCAGTCACAATTACGACAGAGAAAGTGCTCAGGCAGCTGAATAGTCTAAGGGTAGATAGATCTCCTGGACCAGATGGAATCAACCCTCATGTTCAGACGGATGTAGCAGTAGAGATGCGGAGGCGTTAGCAATTATCTTTCAAAAGTCGATAGATTCTGGCCTGGGTCCGGAGGACTGGAATATTGCAAATGTCACTCCGCTATTTAAGAAGGGGGCAAGGAAGCAAAAAAGGAAATTATAGACTTTTTAGCTTGACATCTGTGGTTGGGCAGTTGTTGGAGTCGATTGTCACGTAAGAGGTTATGGATTACCTGAAGGCATATGACAGCTCATCATGGTTTCCTTTAAGGAAAATCCTGCCTGACAAACTCAGTGCATTTTTTTGAGGAAATGACAAGTAGGCTACACAAAGGAGAACCAGTGGACGTTGTGTATTTGGATTTTTAGAAGGCCATACATTTTGGAAGGTGTGTGACGTCTCACACTGACCCGGTCCTGTAGTGAGGGGTGTCGGTGTTTACGGACCGTACACTGTGGAAGGTGTGTGACGTCTCACACCGACCCGGTCCTGTAGTGAGGGGTGTCGGTGTTTACGGACCGTACACTGTGGAAGGTGTGTGACGTCTCACACCGACCCGGTCCTGTAGTGAGGGGTGTCGGTGTTTACGGGGACCGTACCCGGGATGTTCTGTGATTGATCCTCATCATTCGGAGGATCTGCTCCTCCTGGAACAGGCCGGGTCTGTGTGCTCACTCTCAGTTCTGGGCTTCTGGCGTCACTACTCAATGGGATCGTACTTCACAATGTGAGCAACTAAAAGCTCGCAGACTGCGGCACACTGGGGAATCAGCAAAGTGTAGCAACATCTCAGGCTCTCCTGGGATTAACCCTCTGTGAGCCGTATACTTGTCTAAAGGCAGTGCTGGAGTCAGGGAGAGTGTGTAAAGCGTCAGGGAGATGGAACTGCAGACTCCTTCACTCGTTGACAGATCACTCCTTCACTCCTCTGAAGGTTCTGCCCTGAACCGTGCAAGCTTGATCTGAAGATTTGGATCACCGAACATCTCCTGGAGCTGCGGTCAGAGAGGATTAAAGATGAATGATTGCAGAGGTATGGGGATTTGAAGGAGTGACGAGAGGAGAGGGGCATCAATACGGGAGGCAGAGGTGTGACTGAGAGGGAGAGTTGAGAAAGGAGAGGGATTAAGAACTGAGAGACTGGGAGGGAGTTCACTCACCTTTCGTCGAATGGCTTTCCACACTTCATCCTCACTCACGTTTCCACTCGATGTCAGCTGCACGTTAATCCACACGCGAACTCCTGAACAAAACAGCCCAGTGTCAACATGGAGTCACTCTCAGGTCAAGTGCTGCTCATGTGATGTTTCCTCATCTCTGTCCCTTCGATCATGCAATCTCCTCTCCCCCAGTCCCCACCCTCTAATACCTTGATTCCTCCCCACACCCACCCCACCCTCTGACAGCTTGATTCCTCCCCACACCCACGCCACCCTCTGACAGATTGATTCGTCCCCACACTCACCCCACACTCTGACAGATTGATTCCTCCCCACACCCACCCCACCCTCTGACAGATTGATTCCTCCCCACACTCACCCCACCCTCTGACAGCCTGATTCCTCCCCACACTCACCCCACCCTCTGACAGACTGATTCCTCCCCACATTCACCCCACCCTGACAGATTGATTCCTCCCCACACCCACCCCACCCTCTGACAGCTTGATTCCTCCCCACACCCACCCCACCCTCTGACAGCTTGATTCCTCCCCACACCCACCCCACCCTCTGACAGCTTGATTCCTCCCCACACCCACCCCACCCTCTGACAGATTGATTCCTCCCCACACCCACCCCACCCTCTGACAGCTTGATTCCTCCCCACACCCTCATCAAGTATTTATGTCAATATACCTACAGACAGAGTGAGAGAGAGAAAAGGGCAGGGGTGGGGTCAGGGAGAGAGTGTGCACAGGTAGTGAAGAGAGGCAGAGAACGAGGGAGGGGCAGACAGTGAGGGGTGGAAAGTGGTAGTGAGAAAAGAAAGAGAAAGATGGTTGAATCCAGAGTGAGAGACAGAGACATGGAATGTGAGATTTCCCAATTACCTGCGTTGGTCAGATTTATGGACATGGAAAATGATGTCAGTTACATCCACATGTAAGATTAGAGCAGTACATGGTCATCGGTGCAGAAGTTTAGAGCTCCTGGTATTGGGTGTCGTGTGTTAATGAGGAGTGAAGTCTTGTGATCACATAGTGAATGGACTCTTGGAGGAACACGTCATGGGAACAAGCCCTTTGACCAAACTGATCCATGCCAACCAACGTGGCAAACTGAACTGGTCGACTTTGCCTGAGTTTGGTCCACATCCCTCTTCATTAACAATCCACATTCTCATACAAATGTCTCATAAATACTGTCTTTGTGTTTATCCCACATCCCTCTTTCATTAACAATCCACATTCTCATACAAATGTCTCATAAATGCTGTCAATATGTTTATCCTTCACCTTCTCCCTCCTCAATCACTCCAACCACCTCCCTCACCCAGACATCCCTCACGCCACATCCAGTCATTCCCTTCCTCAGTGACATCAGGTCTCTCTATGAACCAGGGGGCACATCGCCTGCTGAAAGCTAAATACGTGGCATTCAAGTCTGGCGACTCAGGTCTGTACCAGTAAACCAGGTATGACTTGCAGAGGGTATTCAAGGCTGAAGAGACAATTTAGAACTCCCCATTCCTCTTACCCTCTCCCTGCCACCACAATTTCCCTCTCTCTAGTCTCCTACCGGCTCCTCTCCCCACCATCTCCCCTGACACTGTCATTCATATTGCAGTGCTCTGCACGGTGAGTGGGTGTAAGAGTGAATGTGAGTCAGTGTGGGGAAGTGGGGGAGGGAGAAAGGGAGAGGGCGGTTGGAGAGAGGGGGTGGTGGGAGGGGGGAAGCGAGAGGGGTGGGAGGAGAGGGGGAGAGGAGACAGGGGAGAGGGGGGAGAGGGAGCGGGGGAGAGAGAGGCGGGAGGGGAGTGGGGAGGGAGGGGCAGGGGAGGGGAGGGGGAAATGTGCCTGTAAAATAGGATGGATCCTGTATGCACCCTCCAGTCGATGATCCTTTGGGCTATTCCCCTGTGGAAGTCTCCTGGTCTGTAATGAAGGAACAGAGACAGGGACAAGTGGAAACACTGAAACTGGTCATCACAATGGGACAGGAGTTCAGGAAATGTGAGACTGGGTCTGTGGTGAAACCAACACCATCCCTCTCCTTCCCAATCCCCCGTCACTACCCTCAGTCTGACACAGGATGAATTTTAGGGACTGACCATGGGGAACAACATTCCATTCAGTGATCCCCACCACGGATACCTGAGCTTGTAGATCGTTCCAGGGTGGTGGTCAAACCTGGACCAGGTTCTCCTGTCACTGTTCCCTGGGGTTCCTGAGTGTTGTCCAAATGGGGATCTGTGAGGAGAGAGACAGGGTGGGTGGGGTTAGGTGAGAGATTAAAATAAAGAGGATAGCAAAAATCTGTTAAGGATGAACCTGGCTGGGAGGTAACAGTCTGTGAGAATCCAATAAACATCACAGATCCAACAGATCAAACCTCTCATCCCCAACATTAGACAGACAGTCAGACATACTTTATTGACATTAACATTACTCTCTCCTAGAATACAGTCCACACCTCTCTCCCTAAATTCCCCCTCCTCCTTTCTCATGCAGAGTAATGTGGAAACATACAACATTCACAGCCACCGACTCTCATTTAGGTTCACTTTAGGAGACGGGTCTGATGTGATTATTATAATTGCATAAAGTACTTTTACCGTACATTGTGTTGGGATCTCTTGGATTTCAATAAATGAGCTCTTATGGCATGTTCTTCAAAACCAGAGTTTTGAGAGCAAAATGTCGTCACGACAAGCGAAGGCCTAATTTGCATTATGAGAAATCACTGTGGACTACACCGGATTCTACTATGTGGTATGTTGCTCAGAAACTCCACAGCTGTGAAAGTGGGGAGTTTACTAGAAACTGATATACAGGAAACATGAGATCACTGAAAACTGACCTTTCGATCAGTCTGTTGATCTAGCGGAGTCTGATTGTTTTAAACAGTTGCTTTCTGCCTGGTCATGATGACGTTAAGCCTTTGAAGTTAAGGGACCACATTGTCCCTCCTTGGAAATCTCCTTCCTTGTTTTATGTTTAAAGAACTCTTCATGCAGCAAATGCCAAATCAAGTCTGCATATCCTTCACTAATAAATCCCAGAATGTCTTTAGGGAGTTTGTTAAAATAGCTGATCGTCTACATTTAGCCAGGCAGTGGTGCATGAACCCTCTTATTTTCCCTGCTTCAATAAGCCTGGTCAGCAAGGCTTCCAACATCAGCATGCAAAACAGACTGCTAACCAATGCTGTGAAACAGACACTGCCGGCTCTGTGTTATTACCACGGTCACTTTGGTGTGACACTAGGAAGTGCCGACTGCCTTGCAGCTTCGACAGTGCCAGTGCTTTGGGACATCAGAGGTCTGTTCACACTTGTGGGTTGTAGATGCCAGGTTCATCTACTGAACATTACGGACACCCTTTCAGAGCGATGCTTGTGTGACACGGGTGCTCAAATGAGTGTGTCGTCAGTACCGCCTGTTGATGTGTAGTCAAAGACTGAGGACAGCTTGCTGGGGGCCGCCAACGACACCAGGATTGAGAATACGGGACACGACAGGTGATGCTCTGCTACAGTGTGTAATGCTACACAAGGGACATCGTTCTGACTAGACCACTGCTCAGTGCTGATTTACTGTCTGTTCAGGGACTGTAAATCGATCTTTAAAACTGCTGGCACATGGATGTCAAGGACTTTGGGTCCTTTCCCTGCTCCCCCAGTAGGTTTCCCACAATGACTCTGTCAAGCCAACACACCACCACATGTGAGTTCACTTGACCTCTGGTCGAATTCTCAAACTTCACCAAGCCCACATTCTCCACGACAGTCATAATACATGGGGTCGAGCACCACATTTCCACAACCGGCCGACCAGTCCATGTCCACACGCAGAGACCGGATCCAGAGAAGCTGGCAACTGCGAAGATGAGTTTGTCAACATGGAAAGACTTGGCATCGTATTCCAGTCGAATAGCCCTGGGCTTTGCCCCTCCACACGGTCCCTAAGCCCATGTGGTGATAACCGATGCCTTTTCAATGCCCAATTGTTACCTGGACTCACACATCCAAGACGTTTTGGCACGTTTAGTTAGCAAGGTTTTTTTTTCAAAGTCGGTCTAGTTAGGGGCTACCATGTTCTTAGGGGGCACCGTCAGATTTCTGAACGATCCATGAACTCATGAATACGACCTCAATATTCCTCTTTTTGCACTGTTTATTTAATTTATTTTTGATTGGAACGTACAGAAATACTTTTGTCTTGCACTGTACTGTTGTCAAAAACAACAAATTTCACGAGATACATTAGTGATAATAATCTTGATTCTGATCCCGAATCTCTGACCACTGACCATAAATCGATGTCCTCTAGTTATATTCACCCTGATCAGTGGTAATATTCCCAGCAGGACATCCCACACCACCAGCTTCAGGAACATTTATCATCCCACAACCATCAGACTCCTGACCGGCGTGGATAACTTCACTCACATCAACTCTGAACTGATTCCACAACCTACAGACTCACTTTCAAGGAATCTACAACTCATCAGCTGAGTACTATTTAATATTTGATTTGCACAATCTGCCTTCTTTTGCACATTGGTTGTTTATCAGGCTTTGTTTTTGTATAGTTTTTCCATAGATTCTGTAGTATTTCTTTATTTTCCTGTAAATGACTATAATAAAATGACTGTCAGGACAGTATATGGTAACAATCAAGTACTTTGATAATAAATCTTACATTGAACCTACCTGTACTCCTTGTAATCTTCTACACATTTTATATACTAGACTCAGATATACTGGACTCACTATCAGTATTTACTATGATAGGAAATTTGTTGCGTTGCTGCAGCTGTATGGTGGACAACAGAAGAATGTTTTAAATTACCATAGAAACTCATTTCAAAAGTTGAAAGAAAATTCATTACTTAATTTCAATTTTATTTAAAGTAAATTATCAGTGAAATGCAAACATTTGGACACCCCTGGGAGGAGGTGGCTGAATTCAGGGGGTGGAATTTTAAAGTGACTGGAGGAAACTATAGGGTGGATGTCAGAAATTAAGTTCTTTACACAGAGGGGTGGATGTGTGGAACACCCTACAAAGAGTGGTGGTAGAGACAGATATATTCCGGGCATTTAACAAACTCATAGGTACATGGGTGACAGAAACATGGAGGCTTATGTAGGATGGAAGGGTTAGAATGATCTCAGAGTACATCTGCACAACATTGTGGGCCGAAGGGTCTGTGCTGTGCTGTACTGTTCTGTGTTCTATGATCTCTGTCACAGGTCAGACTGGGCAGTTTCATTCTGACCCCGGTGTGAAGGGGGATACGGGAAAGGTGATCACAGACCACGGGCAGGGCAGCCGACTGGAAAACTCAGCCCGTGGTGTGTGTTGGTGACTCAGGACGTCCCAGAATTTCCCCACAACTACCACACTGCTGTGTCACTGGGGAACGGTGACCTACCTGTACAGTAAACAGCATAACCCCAGTGTGTTGGATTCAGCCAATACACAAAGTAACCGGAGCAGTTCTTCACCTTGATCCCCTGGCTCAGGTAACAGGTGTGTGTATCCCAGGAGAAGCATATGGTCTTAATCACCTCCCCTTCTCCCACGTTGGGATGGGGACCTGGAATGAGATTTATAAACACTGTAAAATGTACCCAGTCCAACAGTAGCTGTTACGTCTTTGGACAGTGGGAGGAAACCGGAGAACCCGGGGAAAACCCATGTATCCCATGAGGAGGATGGATAGAGACTCCTTACAGATGACTCTGGAATTGAACTCTGACACCCCGAGCTGTAATAGTGACGCGCTAACCGCTACATTACCATGACAACCATTAATTTATCCCACTAAATGGTGAACAATGATATCTACAGACTCTCCCAACTCCCTGCAGATTGCCCCACCATTTAAGTGAGTCTGGGGTTGCTGAAACTCCTCCGGGTCGTATCCAGAATGGGGTCAGTGGGCAGATCAGTTCTGTAACCCAACTCCAGGAAGTTGTCACTCCTCCACTGGACTCCATGACGATACAGGACCGTAGAGCGGTCTGAGTGACTGTGGGGAGACCTCTCAGGGAGATAGGGTTCTATGTCCATGCTAGGGCCCTCTGAAGAGATCTGGGTCATCAGTTTGACCTTCCCATGAATAACAGAGCCCCACTGTTGCTGATCCTGACCCTACCATTTAACCATCCTGGGATCTGCCCGGAACAGTGATCCTGTGGAACGACCGTCTCGGGAATCTTCCATCCTCCGGAACTGAAACAACAATCAGAGGGTCAGTCCCTGATCTGAGGGAGTTTATTCACTCAGAGTGACAAGGGAAATTGCACTCACCTTGTCCGTACCCTGTCTCTGGTCAATAACACCCCATTCCTTGGAATTCCCTCTCTGTTACACCTCCCCCTTGTCTCTACCCCAAGAATGTGGGATCTCCCCTCTCCCTCTATTTACTCCCCATCTCTGTGTAGTCACTGATGATCCCCGTCTCCCTGCATTTCCCATTCACACACCCCTTGTTCCCTTGTTTATATTCCGTTCTGTGTCCAGTTTCCTGATTATCTCCTCACTTTACCTGTTAAATCTGTACCATCCCACTGCAAGATTTCCATCATCCATCCATTGTCCACCGGTACACTCAGTGTTGGAACAATTCGTGCTCCTCCAGGGCTGATCCAGGACGGTGTGGGTTACACACGGATCACCGAGTGCAGAGTCTGTGACTGAGGGACAGAACGATGTTCAGTGTTAATGTACAGCTCACGTTCCCCATCCTCTTTCTCTGCCAACCACAACCCCCATCCTGAAGTAAATGGAGGGGGCAGGGGATGGAGGCTAGCTGGTAGGTGAAGCCAAGTGGGTGGGAAAGGTCAAGGGCTGAAGAAGAAAGAATCTGATCAGAGAGGAGAGCCTGCATTGCTTCTCTTCCCCCCACCTTCTTATTTCAGTTCTTCTCCAGCCCTTTCCAGCCCTGATGAAGGGTCTCAGCACAAAACGTCCACTGTTCATTCCTCACCATGGATGCTGCCTGACCCGTTGAGCTTCTCAGCATTTTCTGCAGATTTTCAACATCTGCAGAATCTCGTGTGTTTGTAACTGACATGGGCAGTAGGTACGAGGGAGGGAGGGAGGGAGAGGACACAGTATGAATACAGAGTGGGTACTGGGCTGTGCCACATGAATTTGATACACAGGAGCTGTGTAAATCCACAAAAAAAAATCCACAAAACAAACCACATTGTGCACTGCGTTCAGTAGAGAAATGGGCCGTTCTGCCCACCACCCCCAGACAGACCATTTCCCAACTAAATTACTCCCATGTGCCGGCGTGAGGACGATATCCCAGACAGACCATTTCCCAATTAAATTACTCCCATGTGCCGGCGTGAGGACCATATCCCAGACAGACCATTTCCCATCTAAATTACTCCCATGTGCCGGCGTGAGGACCATATCCCAGACAGACCATTTCCCAACTAAATTACTCCCATCTGCCGGCGTGAGGACCATATTCCAGACAAGATGGCACCGAGCTATGGTTCATAGACACTCTCGGACCCTGCTCCCTGTTCAAACGCCAACGACATGGACGTGTTACAAATCCGTGATCCAAGATCCGGCATACACATCACTGAGTATCTCACGTGGTCTGAACATACTGGCTGTGTGGTGTAAAAGCACAACAGTGCCTCGTTCATCTCGGACAGTTGAAGAAGTTTGGTATAGGCCTCTAAATCATAAGGAGCACAACTGAAAGCATCCTGACTGGCTGTATCACTGCCTGGTATGGGAACTGTACCTCCCTCAATCACAGGTGCAGACAGCTCAGCACATCTGTAGATGTGAACTTCCCACTATTCAGGACATTTACAAAGACAGATGTGTAAAAAGGGCCCGAAGGATCATTGGGGACCCGAGTCACCCCAACCACAAACTGTTCCAGCTGCTACCATCCGGGAAACGGTACCGCAGCATAAAAGCCAGGAGCAACAGGCTCCGGGACAGGCCATCAGACTGATTAATTTACACTGATACAACTGCATTTTAATGCTATATTGACTGTCCTGGTGTACATACAGGTGTCCCCTCCTTTACAAAGGTAGCACGTTCCTACAAAACCTTTCTTAAACCGAAATGGCGTAAGCGAAGAACCATTAATTTATATGGGAAAAAATTCGTAAAAGCGAAAATCTTCTTTTTAACGTGAAAACTGGTTACAAATGTAGATCTTTTGTAAAAGTGAAGTGGCGCAAACGAACCTTCGTAAATCGTGGGACACCTGTATTTTTTATTACAAATGACTATATTTTGCACTTTGCCCCTTCAGACAGAGACATAACGTAAAGATATTTACTCCTCATTTACGTGAAGGATGTAAGAAATAAAGTCAATTCAATTCTCCGTCTCCCTCCAAAGTCTCTCTCTATCTCCATCTCCCTGACTTTTACAAACTCCCTCTCTCCTCAGTCTCTCACTACTTCCCTCACACCTCGATCTCATCATCTCCCCCCACTCGCTACCTGCTTCTCCCCTCGGACTACCCCAGCCTGTCCATCCCCTTAGTGTCTGCGTACATCCCTCTTCCCTCTGTCTCAAACTAACCACAGCTCCTTCGCTACCTCCCTCTCTCAATAGACAATAGGTGCAGAAGTAGACCATTCGGCCCTTCGAGCCTGCACCGCCATTCTGAGATCATGGCTGATCATCTACTATCAATACCCGGTTCCTGCCTTGTCCCCATATCCCTTGATTCCCCTATCCATAAGATACCTATCTAGCTCCTTCTTGAAAGCATCCAGAGAATTGGCCTCCACTGCCTTCCGAGGCAGTGCATTACAGACCCCCACAACTCTCTGGGAGAAGAAGTTTTTCCTTAACTCTGTCCTAAATAACCTACCCCTTATTCTCAAACCATGCCCTCTGGTACTGGACTCTCCCAGCATCTGGAACATATTTCCTGCCTCTATCTTGTCCAATCCCTTAATAATCTTATATGTTGCAATCAGATATCCTCTTAATCTCCTTAATTCCAGCGTTTACAAGCCCAGTCTCTCTAATCTCTCTGCGTCAGACAGTCCGGACATCCCAGGAATTAACCTCATGAATCTACACTGTACTTCCTCTATGGCCAGGATGTCCTTCCTTAACCCTGGAGACCAAAACTGTACACAATACTCCAGGTGTGGTCTCACCAGGGCCCTGTACAAAGGCAAAAGAATTTTCTTGCTCTTGTACTCAATTCCCTTTGTAATAAAGGGCAACATTCCATTAGCCTACTTCACTGCCTGCTGCACTTGCTCATTCACCTTCAGTGACTGATGAACAAGGACTCCGAGATCTCTTTGTATTACTCCCTTACCCAACTCTACACCATTCAGATAATAATCTGCCTTCCTGTTCTTACTCCCAAAGTGGATAACCTCACACTTATTCACATTAAACGCCATCTGCCAAGTATCTGCCCACTCACCCAGCCTATCCAAGTCACCCTGAATTCTCCTAACATCCTCATCACATGTCACACTGCCACCCAGCTTAGTATCATCAGCAAATTTGCTGATGTTATTCTCAAGGCCTTCATCTAAATCGTTTATGTAAATCGTAAAAAGCTGTGGTCCCAATACCTAGCCCTGTGACACCCCACTGGTCACCACCTGCCATTGTGAGAAACACACATTCACCGTTACCCTTTGCTTTCTATCTGCCAACCAGTTTTCTATCATGTCAGTATCTTCCCCCCCAATGCCATGAGCTCTGATTTTATCCGCCAATCTTTTATGTGGGACCTTATCAAATGCCTTCTGAAAATCGAGGTACACTACATCCACTGGATCTCCCCCATCTAACATCCTGGTTACATCCTTGAAACTCCAACAGATTAGTCAAGCATGATTTGCCCTTGGTAAATTCATGCAGGCTCGGCCCAATGCTATCACTGCTATCTAGATATGCCACTATTTCATCCTTAATAATGGACTCTAGCATCTTCCCCACCACGGGTGTTAGGCTGACAGGACGATAGTTCTCTGTTTTCTCCCTCCCGCCTTTCTTAAAAAGTGGAATAACATTAGTCATTCTCCAACCCTCAGGAACTGATCCTGAATCTAAGGAACATTGGAAAATGATTACCCATGCATCCGCAATTTCCAGGGCCACCTGATTTAGTACCCTAGGGTGCAGACCATCTGGACCTGGGGAGTTGTCAGCCTTCAGTACCATCAGTCTACTCATCACCATTTCCTTCCGAATGTCAATCTGTTTCATTTCCTCTGTTACCCTATGTCCTTGGCCCATCCATACATCTGGGAGTTTGCTTGTGTCTTCCCTAGTGAAGACGGATCTAAAGTACTCATTAAATTCTTCTGCCATTTCTCTGTTTCCCATAACAATTTTACCCAATTCATTCTTCAAGGGCTCAACATTGTTCTTAACTATCTTCTTTCTCTTCACATATCTAAAAAAAGCTTTTGCTATCCTCCTTTATATTCCTAGCGAGCTTGCATTCGTACCTCATTTTTCTCCCCGTATTGCCTGTTTAGTTAAGTTTTGTTGTTCCTTAAAAATTTCCCAATCATCTGTCCTCCCACTCACCTTAGCTCTGTCATACTTCCTTTTTTTAATGCTATTCAATCTCTGACTTCCTTTGTCAACCACTGGGGCCCCTTTCCCCCTTTTGAATCCTTCCTTCTCTGGGAGATGAACTGATTTTGCACCTTGTGCATTATTCCCAAGAATACCTGCCATTGCTGTTCCACTGTCTTTTCTGCTAGGATATCCATCCAGTTAACTTTGGCCAGCTCCTCCCTCATGGCTCCATGGTTTCCCCTGTTCATCTGCAACACTGACACCTCCGAGCTGCCCTTATCTGTCTCAAATTGCAGATAAAATCTCTCCTTGGTGTTCCCCTCTCTCTATGCTCGGTCTCACACCAACACCCACTAACCTTGGTCTCTCCTCATGTTCTCCCCTCAGTCTCTCTCTACCATATGTAGGCCTCAGCCTCTCCCTACCTCCCCCTCCCCTCGGAATCTCCGTACCTCACTAATTCCTCACTCTGCCTCCCTTCAATTTCTCCTTACCAGCACCCCCTCTGGTCTTACCCTACCTTCCCTCCCAAGTCGCACTCTACCTCCCTTTCCACTCGCACTCCCTATGACCCTCCACCATCAGTATTTCCCCAATTCCCTCTCTCCTCAGTGTCTCCATTCCATAGTCAACTCACAGTCACACCACAACTCACTCCCACCGCGGTCTCTCTCTACTCTCACTGCCTCATGCTCTCCTTTAGACCCTCGCCACCTCACGCTCTCCCCTCGGACCCTCGCTGCCTCGCCCTCTCCCCACAGACTCGCCATCTCGCCTACCTTCCACTCCCCTCGGCCCCTCCCTTCCTGACTCCTCTCAGTCTCTGCATGTCCCTCACCCCTTGGCATCCCCGTCTCCCTCACCCCTCAGCCTCTCCATGTCTTCCCCTCCCCTCGGCCTCTCCCTGTCGCAACTCCCTCGGCCTCTCCGCTATCTCCCCCTCCACTCGGCCTCCCATTTCCTCTCTCAGCCTCTCCCCTACCGCCCCCTACACTCGGCCTCTAACATTCTCCCCTTTGCCTCTCCCTATCTTCCCTTAATTGAGCCACTTTCTGTCTTCCTCTCCCCTCGGTCTCTCCTTATCCTCCTCTCCCCTCGGTCTCTCCTTATCTTCCTCTCACCTCGGTCTCCCTCCATCTCCCTCTCCGCTTGGTACGCCACTCCCCCCTCTCCCCTCACTCTCACCACTGCTCCCTCCATTTCCTGTCAGCCTCACCCTCCCTCACTCCAGGGGATGGGTAGACTCTCTCCCGGCAGCTGACACAGCATTGTGGGCCGAAGGGCCTGTGCTGTGCTGTGCTGTACTGTTCTGTGTTCTATGATCTCTGTCACAGGTCAGACTGGGCAGTTTCATTCTGACCCCGGTGTGAAGGGGGATACGGGAAAGGTGATCACAGACCACGGGCAGGGCAGCCGACTGGAAAACTCAGCCCGTGGTGTGTGTTGGTGACTCAGGACGTCCCAGAATTTCCCCACAACTACCACACTGCTGTGTCACTGGGGAACGGTAACCTACCTGTACAGTACACAGCGTTACTCCGGGGTGTCGGCTTCAGCCGATACACAAAGTAACCGGAGCAGTTTTTCACCCTGATATCTCGGCTCCCAAAACAGGCGTTTTCACCCACAGTGAAGCAGACGGTCTTGGTCACCTCCCCCTCTCCCACATTGGGATGGAGACCTGGAATCAGATTTATAAACAGTGTAAAATGTACCCAGTCCCACAGTACCCGGTACGTCTTTGGACACTGGGAGGAAACCGGAGAACCCGGGGAAAACCCATGCATTCCATGGGGAGGACGGACAGAGACTCCTTACAGATGACACTGGAATTGAACTCTGAACTCTGATGCACTGAGCTGTAATGGTGATTATGCTAACCACTATGTTACCATGGCAACCGTTAATTTATCTCACTAATTGGTGAACGATGATGTCTGCAGACTCCCCCAACTCCCTGGAGATTGCCCCAACACTGAAATGAGTCTGGGGTCATTGAAACTCCTCCGGGTCGTATCCAGAATGGGGTCAGTGGGCAGATCAGTTCTGTAACCCAACTCCAGGAAGTTGTCACTCCTCCTCCGGACTCCATGACGATACAAGACCGTAGAGCGGTCTGAGTGACTGTGGGGAGACCTCTCAGGGAGATGGGGTTCTGTGTCCATGCTACCGCCCTCTGAAGAGATCCAGGTCATCAGTTTGACCCTCCCCAAAAATAACCGAGCCCCACTGATGTAAACTCTGACCCTATCGTTTAACCAGCCTGGGGTCTCCCCGGAACAGTGATCCTGGGGAACGACCGTCTCTGGAATCTTCCATCCTCCGGAACTGAAACAACAATCAGAGAGTCAGTCCCTGATCTGAGGGAGTTTATTCACTCAGAGAGACATGGGAAATTACACTCACCCTGTCCGTACCCTGTCTCTGGTCAGTAACACCCCAATCCTGGGAATTCCCTCTCTGTTGTACCTCCCCCTTGTCTCTACCCCGAGAATGTGGGATCTCCCCTCTCCCTGTATTTACTCCCCATCTCAGTGTAGTCACTGATGATCCCAGTCTCCCTGCATTTCCCATTCACACACCCCTTGTTCCCCTGTTTACCTTCCCATCTGTGTCCAGATTCTTCGCAATGATCTCCTCACTTTACCTGTTCAGTCTGTACCAAACCACTTCAAGATTTCCATCATCCATCAATTGTCCTCCGGTGCATTCAGTGTTGTAACAATTTGTGCTCCTCCAGGGCTGATCCAGGACGGTGTGGTTTACACACGGATCACCGAGTGCGGAGTCTGTGACTGAGGGACAGAACAATGTTCAGTGTTAATATACAGCTCATGTATCCCATCCTCCTCCTCTGCCAACCACAACCCCCATCCTGAACTAAATGGTGGGAGAGGGGAGGGAGGCTGACTGGAAGAGGATAGGTGAAGCCAAGAGGGTGGGAAAGGTCAAGGGCTGGAGAAGAAAAAATCTGATCAGAGAGGAGAGTGGACAATAGGAGAAATGGCAGGAGGAGTGGACCCAGGAGGAAGTAATAGTTTGGTGCTAAGAAGTAAAAGGGGAATAGACGAAGGGGGAGGAGAATTTTGTTTACTGGAAGGTGAAATCGATATTCGTACCATTAGGTTGGAGGCTACGCAGAAGGAATATAAAGTGTTGCTCCTCGACTTTAAGGGGATTTATCTTGTCACAAGACAAGGCTATAGATCAACAACATTGGAAAGGGACTGGGAATCGGAATTTAAATGTTTGGCCATCGGGAAATCCCGTTTATAGCGGATGGTGTATTGATGCTTGAGAAGCAGTCCCCCAGTTTACAATGAGTCTCTCCAATGTAGAGGAGGCCACAATGGGAACAATAGATATTCCCGGCAGATTCAGTGAACTGATGCCTCACCTGGAAGGAGTGCTTGGGGCCGTCAATGAAGGTGAGGGAGGAGGTGAATGGACAGTTGCAGGGATAAGTGCCTGGAGGGAGATCAGTGGAGGGAGGAGGGACATCATGGAGAGAGCAATCCCTGCAGACGGTGGTGGGCAGGGTGAGGAAAGGATATGTTTTGCAGTTGGGTCCCTTTGGAGATTGAGGAAATTGTGGAGGATAATGCTTTGGATGCTGAGGCTGAAGTGGTGGTAGGTGAAGACGAGGGACTCGGGAAGATGGAGTGAGTGCAGATGTATGGGAAATGGAGGAGATAAGGGTGAGGGAAACATCAATAGTAGAGGGAGGGAAACCCCATTCATTAAAGCAGGAGGACATCTCTGATACCCTGGAATGGAAACCACATCCTGAGAACAGACGTGGTGGAGTCACATCTTGTGCCAAGATGAGGCCACCCTCAAGGTGGAGGAGCAACACCTCATATTCCATTTGGATACCCTCCAACCTGATGGTATGAATATCGATTTCTCCTTCCGATGAACAAAATTTACTCCACTCCCTTCCTATATTCCCATTTTGATCTTTTACTTCTCACCTGCTTTAAACTTCCCCCTGGGTCTCCTCCTCTTTCCGTTTCTCCAATGGTATTCACTCTCCTCTCCTATCAGTTTCTTTCTTCTCCAGCCCTTGACCTTCCCACCCACCTGGCTTTACCTGTCACCTTCCAGCTGACCACTCTGCCCCCCCCCCAACCTTTGTTCTGTCATCTTCCCCCTGCCCTCTCAGTCCTAAAGAGGGGTCTTGGCCCAAATTATCAACTAACTATTCATTTCCATAGATGCTGCCTGACCTGCTGAATTTCCCCCGCATTGTGTGTGTGTGTTGCTACATATTACTATATAATACCCTGAGATTCAGTTTCTTCCCGGCATTCACAGTGGAACAAAGAAATACAATAGAATCAATGAAAAACTACACACAAACAAAGACTGACAAGCAACAAATGTGCAATAGAAATCAACAAAGACAATATCCATCAGTCAAGACCCCACCACCCAGGACATGCCCTCTTCCTATTACCACCATCAGAGAGGAGGGACAGGAGCCTGAAGACACACACTCAACGTTTCAGGAACAGCTTCTTCCCCTCCGCCATCAGATTTTTGAATGGACCTAGAAATACTAAAAATACCTCCAGTCCAAACCAAAAAGAAAAGCCACACAAATAATTGAAAATGATGCAGCAAGAAAATAAGGTCCTATGGGAAGAAGAAAGCAAAACAACATCTTAAAATGTAAAAAAAAAGAGAATGTATCTCCATTGAAAAAAAAATCAAAGACCAAATCATTTACTAAATAGTTTCAAAAAATAAAGAAAAAAGCAGAATCCCAAAAGGGAACAGAAAAGTTAATCTAAAAATACTAAAAAAAACCTACAGTAAAAACCAGAAGAGAGAACCCTCGCATTCTCACTGACCCAGTCAATAAGCTGGTAAATAGCTTAGAAATTTAAGTAAAAACCAAAAATAAACTAACCCAAGTCAGGCCGTAGTAGAGGAGGTTTGCTGGTCAAAATAATTTTTGAGCTTCATTTAATGTCTTGAAGAGCAAACGGGAATTATCAGAGAGAATGATCCTCCATCGAGCAGAAAAGAAGCAGAGCAGAAACCCATTCAAAAAAACTTCGACATCAGAGATTTAAACGCCATTTATTCCTTCAGAATGTCAGGGGTGAAATTTTCAATGAAGCGGAATTTCAAATCTTTAAATTCAAACATGCCTTTCCACCGAGCAAAGCGATTCAGATGTTACTTGATATGAACGTAATGGAGACGAATAATTTCTGGCCGTGGATGATTAGATTTTGGATGTAAAGAGCAATGGACAAGGTCGATTAATAGAGGGCCATCCAGGACTTCTGTGCCGAACACATCGAATAAAAATTAAGAAAAGAATTTAATAGGATCACCCTCCTCAACATCTTTAGGGAGCCCAATTATCCATGGATTCTGCATTCAAGATCGATTTTCAAGGTTGATAACTTTAATTTTATAACAATCCTGTTGTTGAGATATCGAAGCTAAATTTTGTTCCAAAGTTGTGATTATTCGGTGTCTTTGCCGAGTGCCTTCATCAAGTTCTGAATTTGTTGCTTGCTGCAGTTCAACTTCACGTTTAAGCGATCTAAAATTATCCTCGACAGTCATTAAAACTCCTTCAAACATGGCAAATTTTTGAGTCACTGTATCATCTATAAGTTTCCACATTGCTTCAACAGTTAACGGAGGCTGCTTAGATTGTTTAGAATCACCATCTCTTTTTCCATTCGGATCCGAAACTTTCCCGTTTTTTGCTTCTCGTGATCTGGTATTCATTTCCAGTGAATTAAAATCAAAGTCCAAAAGTATATCTGTGACATAAACCTTTTGGCGTAGGTATAAAAGAGAGTAAATAAGGGTGGCTACAGGTAATGAAGGTAAAGGGAATGGAGCAAAGCCCAAATAAGCCTCACTCCATGAGCGCCACCAGGAGACTAATCCCTTGAGATGTTCCCACAAGCAATGATCTCCTTTAAGGACTCTTTATCTCATTATTTTATAAGGAGGGTGTGGAGAGGATGGTTCCTCTGGTGGGGGTATACAGAACTAACAGACACAGCCTCAAAATTGAGGGGTGACCCTTCAGAACAGAGGCAAAGAGAAATTTCCTTAGCCGGAGAGTAGTGTATCTGTGGAGTGCTCTACCACAGATTGTGGCGGAGGCCGAGTTCATGTGTATGTTTAAGGTGGAAGTTGATCGTTCAGGGCATCAAAGGATATGGCAAGAAGGCAGATGAACGGGGTTGTGGGATCCAGAATCAGCCATGCTTTTTCGATCGGGAGTAGAAGGGCGGCGTGAGAGCTGAATTCCGAAAGAAGGCAGCTTTTTTGGAAACTTCTTGGAGTACAAGAAGGGTGAGACTGCACAGGCACGTGTGACAGCGTGGAGAGTTTAAAAAGACCACCCTATACAGCAGGCAGCAGTCGGAGCGGGCAGTGGAGTGCAGGGTGTTGGCTCAACGGGCTTAGGCAGAAACGGGAAGAGGCGAGAGTCAGGCACCAGCTCTTTCTTCCCCTTGGCGAATCGGCCCGGACAGAAAATGGAACAGCAGGGCTCACACCGCTAACGGTACAAGCTAACGGTTTAAAAAGTTTGTGTGTTTGGCGAGGTACGTGAGTGAGTAGACTTATTTTTTCCTTGTTTCATTCCTGTAGAATTAGGTAGCATGTCCACAGGATTTGTGCTTTGTTCAGGGTGTCAGACGTGGGAATCCTGGGAGTCGTCCCGCCTCCCTGGTGGCCACGTCTGTGCCAGGTGCAGAGATGCAGCTCCTCAGAGACCGTGTTAGGGACCTAGAGCTGCAGCCTGATGACCTATTGCTTACTAGGGAAAGTGAAGAGGTGATAGACAGGAGCTACAGGGAGGTAGTCATCCCTAGGCTACAGGGGTCAGAAAACTGGGTGACTGTCAGGAGAGGGAAGGGAAATGCATGGATAGTGGAGAGCACCCCTGTGGCTGCCCCCCTCAGCAACAAGTATATCGTTTTGGATGCTGTTGAGGGGGATGACCTGACAGGTGACTGGATCTCTGGCACTGAGCCTGGCACTGTTGTGCAGGAGGGAAGGAGTGAGAGGATGAATGCAGTAGTCATAGGGGATTCCATAGTCAGGGGAACAGACAGGAGATTCTGTGAGCCTGACAGAGATACCCGCATGGCGTATTGCCTCTCAGGTGTCAGGATACGGGATGTTTCGTTTCGCGTCCAGAATATTCTGAAGGGAGAGAGCGAGCAGCCAGCTGTCTCGGTACATGTTGGTACCAATGACATAGATAGGAAAAGGGAGGAGGTCCTGAAGAGAGATTTCTGGGAGTTAGGAAGGAAGTTGAGAAGCAAGACCTCCAGGGTAGTA
Organism: Hypanus sabinus; assembly: GCF_030144855.1. Lineage (NCBI taxonomy): Eukaryota > Metazoa > Chordata > Chondrichthyes > Myliobatiformes > Dasyatidae > Hypanus > Hypanus sabinus. The sequence goes on from NW_026779700.1 coordinate 452,011, forward strand.
ATCTCAGGATTGCTACCTGTGCCACGTGCTAGCGAGGACAAGAATAGTAGGATCAGGCAGATGAATGCGTGGCTGAGAGACTGGTGCAGGGGGCAGGGCTTCAGATTTTTGGATCACTGGGATCTCTTCTGGGGGAAGTATGACCTGTTCAAAAAGGACCTGAACCCGAAGGGGACCAATATCCTGGTTCAATAGATAGATAGATAGATAGATAGATAGATAGATAGATAGATAGATAGATAGATAGATAGATAGATAGATAGATAGATAGATAGATAGATAGATAGATAGATAGATAGATAGATACTTTATTCATCCCCAAGGGGAAGTTCAACATCTTTCCAGTGTCCCATACACTTATTGTAGCAAAACTAATTACATACAGTATTTAACTCAGTATAAATATGATATGCATCTAAAATCACCCTCCCAAAAAGCATTAATAAATAGCTTTTAAAAAGTTCTTAAATAGTTTACTGAAGTGCATTGAGTGGTAACTTAAGCTCAGTCCTAACCCCGGCACTTTAACATGTCTTGCCCCGGTGGTTGAATTGTCGAGCCGAATGGCGTTGACAATAGAGCTGGTAGGGAGGATTTAAACTAATTTGGCAGGGGTGGGGGGAACTGGAATGATAGAGCAGAGGAGGGGGAAAACGGAAATAAGTCTATGATAGTGAGCAGTAAGGATGTCAGGAAGGACAGGCAGGTGATGGGACAAATTTTCAGCCATTGGGAAGAGCTGCAGTGCAATCAATGCAGAAAGTGCCAGATACTGGACTTAAGGTGTTATACTTAAATGCACGCAGCATAAGGAATAAGGTGGATGAACTTGTCGTACAGTTACAGATTGGCAGGTATGATATTGTTCTCATCACTGAGACGTGGCTAAAGGATGCATGTCTCTGGGAGCTGAACATCCAATGATACACGGTGTATCGGAAGGATAGGCAGGTAGGTAGAGGGGGTGGCGTGGCTTTATTGGTAAGAAATGTTATTAAACCATTAGAAAGAGTTGACATAAGATCGGAAGGTACAGAACCTTATGGGTTGAGCTCAGGAATTGCAGGGGTAAAAGGACCCTGAATGCAGTTATATACAGGCCTCCGAACAGCTGCAGTGATGTGGACTACAAATTACAACAGGAAATAGAAAAGGCTTGCCAGAAGGGCAGTATTATGATCATTGTGGGGGATTTTAATATACGAGTGGTTTGGGAAAATCAGGTCGGCACTGGATCTCAAGAGAGAAAATTTGTAGCATGTCTATGGGATGGCTTTTTAGAACAGCTTGTTGTTGAGCACACTAAGGGGATCGACTGTACCAGATTGGGTATTATGTAATGAACCAGAGGTGACCAGAGAGATGGAGGTGAAGGAACCCTTAGGAGGCAGTGATCACAGCATGATTGAGTTCATTGTTAAATCTGAGGAGAAGCTGAAATGCGATCTGTCAATATTTCACTGGTGTAAAGGAAATTACAATGGCATGAGAGAGGAACTGGCCAAAGTTGACTGGAAAGGGACATTAGTGGGAACGACGGCAGAGCAGCAGTGGCTGGAGTTTATGCGAGAAGTGAGGAAGGTGCAAGACAGATATATTCCAAAAAAGAAGAAATTTTTGAATGGAAAAAGGGTGCAACCGTGGCTGACAAGAGAAGTCTAAGCCAAAGTAAAAGCAAAGCAGAGGGCATACAAGGAAGCAAAAATTAGTGGGAAGACAGAGGATTGGTAAGTTTTTAAAAGCCTACAAAAGGAGACTAAGAGGGTCATTAAGAGGGAAAAGATGAACTATGAAAGGATGCTAGCAAATAATATCAAAGAGGATACTTAAAAGCATTTTCATGTATATAAAGAGTAAAAGAGGTGAAAGTAGATATAGGACTTTAGAAAATGATGCTGGAGAAATTGTTATGGGAGATAAGGAGATAGCAGAGGAATTGAACAAGTATATTGCATCAGTCTTCACTGAGGAAGACATCAGCAGTATACTGGACACTCAGTATTGCCAGGGAAGAGAAATATGCGCAATCACAATTATGACAGAGAAAGTACTCAGGAAGCTGAACAGTCTAAGGGTAGATAAATCTCCTGGACCAGATAGAATGCACCCTCGTGTTCTGAAGGAAGTAGCAGCAGAGATTGTGGAGGCATTAGCAATGATCTTTCAAAAGTTGATAGATTCTGGCCTGGTTCCGGAGGACTGGAAGATTGCAAATGTCACTCTGCTATTTAAGCAGGGGGCAAGGAAGCAAAAAGGAAATTATAGAGCTGTTAGCTTCACATCGGTGGTTGGGAAGTTGTTGGAGTCGATTGTCAAGGAGGAAGTTATGGGGACCTGGAGGCATATGACAAGATAGGCAGAACTCAGCATGCTTTCTTTCAGGGAAAATCCTGCCTGACAAACATAGTGCAATTTTTTGAGAAAATTACAAGTAGGCTAGACGAGGGAGATGCAGTGGATGTTGTGTATTTGGATTTTCAGAAGGCCTTTGACAAGGTGCTGCTCATGAGTCTGCTAAACAAGAGAAGAGCTCATGGAATTACTGGACAGTTACATACGTGGATAGAGTGCTGGCTGATCAGCAGGAAGCACGGAGTGGGAATAAAGGGATCCCATTCTGGTTGGTTGCCAGTTACTAGTGGTGTTCCACAGGGGTCCGTGATAGGGCCGCTTCTTTTTACGTTGTATATCAACAATTTGGATTATGGAATAGATGGCTTTGTGGCTAAGTTTGCTGATGATACAAAGATAGGTGGAGGGGCTGGTAGTGCTGAGGAAACAGAGTCTGCAGAGAGGTTTGGATAGACTGGGGGAATGGGCAAAGAAGTGGCAAATGAATTACGATGTTGGAAAGTGTATGGTCATGCACTTTGGTAGAAGAAATAAACGGGCAGACTATTATTTAAATGGAGAGAGAATTCAAAGTTCTGAGATGCGTCGGGACTTGGGAGTCCTCATGCAGGGTATCCTTAAGGTTAACCTCGAGGTTGAGTCAGTGGTGAAGAAGGCGAATGCAATGTTGGCATTCGTTTCTAGCGGAATAGAGTATAGGAGCAGGGATGTGATGTTGAGGCTCTATAAGGCACTGGTGAGACCTCTCTTGGAGTACTGTGTTCAGTTTTGGGATCTTAATTTAAGAAAGGATGTTCTGACATTGGAGAGGGTTCAGAGAAGATTCACTAGGTTGATTCCGGGAATAAAAGGGTTAACGTATGAGGAACGTTTGACCGCTCTTGGGCTGTACTCCTTGGAGTTTAGAAGAATGAGGGGGACCTCATAGACACATTTTGAATGTTGAAAGGCATTGACAGAATGGATGTGGCAAAGTTGTTTCCCGTGGTGGGGGAGTCTAGTACGAGAGGGCATGACTTAAGGATTGAAGGGCGCCCATTCAGAACAGAGATGCGAAGATTTTTTTTTTTAGCCAGAGGGTGGTGAATCTGTGGTATTTGTTGCCACGGGCGGCAATGGAGGGCAAGTGGGTTTATTTAAGACAGAGATTGATAGGTATCTGAGTAGCCAGGGCATCAAAGGTTCTGGTGAGAAGGCGGGGGAATGGGACTAAAGGGAAAATTGGATCAGCTCATGATGAAATGATGGAGCAGACTCAATGGGTCGAATGGCCCACTTCTGCTCCTTTGTCTTATTGTCTTATGTAATGGCAGAGCAGACTCAATGGTTGAATGGCCTAATGTCTTGTGGTCTTATGTTTTCATTATTTATTACTATTTATTTCTATTTGCATTTGCACTGTAGTTGCCTTCTGCACTCTTCTTGATCTTTCATTGATCCTGTTACAGTTACTATTCTGTAGATTTGCTGAGTCTACCCACAGGAAAATGAATCTCAGAGTTGTGTTTGGTGATATATGAACTCTAATAATAAAATTTACTTTGATTTTAAACATTTCCATCCTACCGACACAATGATCCTATCACTCCATGGTCCTCACATCCACATGTCTATTTAAGTGTCTCGTAATGTATTTGCCTCTACCACCATACCAGGCAGTGTATTTCAGGTGTCCACCACTCTCTGTAAAAACTCACCCCTCATATCCCCTTTGCACCTACCCCTTTTCACTATCAATACATGCCGTCTGGTATTAGACATTTCAACCCTGGGAAACAGATACCCTCTGTCCACTCTATCTATACCTTTAATAATCTTATAAACCTCTATCTGATCTACTCTCAGTCTCCACTGCTCCAGAGAAAACGACCTATCTATCCTGCCTCTCGTGATAGCACATGCCCTCTAAACCAGACAGTACCCTGGTAAACCTCTTCTGCACCCTCTCCAAAGCCTCAACATCCTTCCGATAGTGGGGTGACCAGAATGTCTGCAATACCCCAGACGAGGCCTCACCAGAGTTATACAAAGTTGCAACACAACCTCTTGACTTTTGATCTCAATGCCTCAACGAACAAAATCAGCATTCCATAAGCCTTCTTCACCACCTTATTGAACTCTGGGCAACTTTCAAGGAGTTTTGAACTTGGATCCCAAGATCTCTCTGCTCAGCAACACTGTTAAGGATCTTGCCCTTAACATGCCGAACTTTTGATTACTAACTTTCCTGTAATCTATTGTGTTCTTTTATCCCCATTAATTGTAGTGAAGTTATATGTTGCTCTTGCTTCTTGACACAGACAATAAATAAAATCTACTGTCACTGATTAAATGGACTCTCACGTTCAAGGTTACCACCATTCAACCGCATACACATATTCTGCCAAAAAACATTCCACCAGACCAAGGTGCACAACACAGTGCATATAACTCCCAACAACACATCCAGTAATATTACCACAAATAACTAATTATAAAACATAGTCTAGAAGAGTGACATTTAGCATAAGGTGCATTTCAAAGTTCGGAGTAAATTTATTATAAAGTACAGATATTCACCATATACAAGCCTGAGATTCATTTTCTTGTGGGCATACTCAATAAATCTATAGAATAATAACCACAACAGAATCAATGAGAGACCGACCAGTTGGGCCATTCAACCAGAGTGCAGAAGACAACAAACTGTGCAAATACAAAAAGAAGAAATAATAATGATTAATAAATAAGCAATAAATATCAAGATCATGAGATGAAGGGTCCATAAAAGTGAGTCCATAGGTTGTGGGAACATTTCAATGATGGGGCCAGTGAAGTTGAGTGAACTTTTCCCCTGTGCCGTGCAATAGATTTCTGAGCCGTTTCTCAGACACCCGGTTCACCTGTCCTTTGTGAGGCTGGGAGGAGTCAGTGTACAATGTTTATATGAAGTGTGAGAGGTTGCAGCCCCTGTTTGAGTATCTGAAGGGGCTGCTGCTCACGTTTTGGTTGTACTTCAGCCCTGTGCTCCTGATATATGGTCACCCAGTACGGAGGGGGTTGGGTCACTCAGAGAATCTACTGGTGGGCTTGTTCCTGGACCTGGCCGAGATGGCCATTCGTGGGTCCAGGCAGTCAAGGGCTCTGCCCAAGCTGAATGCCTGTCCCTCTTCTGGGGTTACCATCATGTAGAGATGGAGCATGCGATCACTATGGGTACAGGGGGATTTCCTGGGACGGTGGGTCCTCCAGGGAATTGAGTGTTTTGTAGTTAGTAATAACCATATTTTAATTTGAAATTGCGAACAATCTTGTAAATCATTGATACTGTATTTGTGTTTTGTGAGTGAATAAAACTTTATAGTTTTGTAAAAACAAAATGGGAGCAATGCTCTTTACAGGCCTTTGTTGCCAGGGCTGTCTGCACGTGGTCTACGATTCATTCTTGCCTTGACATTAATTAACCCTTGCCTTGCCATGACTTCCCCTTGCTGTTGGAAATTACTTACCCAGCAAAGCCAGAACCAGCAACGGGACCCTCATCTTCCTGGCTAAAAGGGGGAAAAACATAATTTAATTTTCTCATCAATGTTCTTCTACATCTCTTATTATCATCTATAGTATATTTTATTCATTGCACTGCACTGCATCCGTAAAGCAACAAATCTCAGGACATAGGTCACTAATAATATACCTGATTCTGAAGGTAATTTAAATCAGAGAGAAATGAGGCAGTGGGGTATGGAACAGAGTGCAAACTGGGACAATAACTGAGGATCCATCGCTAGTGGGTGTGATACACCACGTTCTCACTGGGACACAACAGAGGTGAGATCTCTCTCTCTCTCTCTCTGGGATCTCAGATAAACCACCTGAGTCTGTCTGCCCATCTCTCTCACACTGAGACCACACAGAGAGGGGTGAGATACCTACACGTCTCACTTGCCCCCCTATCTCTCTCCCTCCCACCACACAAAGATGGGTGAGATCTCCCTCTCTCCTTTCAGAAACTCCACCTGCGTTAATGTCCCTGCATCCATCCAGCCCATTCCCTCTTCAGATCTCTTCCCTCCACCAAACCCTGTCCCCATGCAGAGAGCACACACACACACACACACACTCTGATTCACAATGGGAAACCCCCTCACCCACCCCCCTCCACACACACTCACACCTCTGACTCTCAATGGGGAACAGCCCCCCTTCTCTCTCTCTCACACACACACACACACACATTCTGACCCTCAATAGGAAACTGCCCCCGACACACTGATTCTCAATGGGAAACCCCCTCGTCCCCCGCCCCCCCCCCACACACACACTCACACGTATGTCTGTTAACAGCACAGATCACAGATACCTGAGCCTGACCACGGTTTACAGTCTGTGTGAGAGATGGAGGGAGATGGAACTAGCTGTATCCTCCTCAGTTCCGGGTCAGTACATGAGTGGTGTCAGCCTTGGCCCCGACTACCTTCCACACTGGCTGCTGGTGTGAAAGAACACAGGGCGGGGTAGCGACGCGGCTGAAGATAAGATATGGGTGAACATGCAAAGTAAGGGAGCTGACATGTATCCCAGCCGCCTGGAATGAAGAGTCCATTGTTCTCATTTTCCAAACTTCTTCAATGGACACAGCATCGGCAACAGCTCAGGGCAGGAAAAGGGCTCTGTGTGTCGGGACAGGAATGGACACACAGACCAGAGAGTCGAATTAAACCCATGAATTAGGGAGTGGGATAAACCCCTGACAAAACATTCTGCACTGGGCTGTGTATCGGACACACAAGATACTGGGGAGCTCAGCAGGTCAGGCAGCATCTATGCAGAGAAATAAAGAGTCAACGTTTCAGGTCTCTTCAACCCTTTACCTCTTCCAGCTATCACCTCCCAGCTTCTCACTTCACCCTTCCACTCACTTACCTACTCACTCACCTGACTCCACCTATCACCTCCCAGCTTCTCACTTCACCCTTCCACTCACTTACCTTCCCCCTCGCTTGGCTCCACCTATCACCTCCCAGCTTCTCACTTCACCCTTCCACTCACTTACCTACTCACTCACCTGAATCCACCTATCACCTCCCAGCTTCTCACTTCACCCTTCCACTCACTTACCTTCCCCCTCGCCTGACTCCACCTATCACCTCCCAGCTTCTCACTTCACCCTCCCACTCACTTAACTCCCCCTCGCCTGACTCCACCTATCACCTCCCAGCTGCTCACTTCACCCTCCCACTCACTTATCTCCCCCTCACCTGGATCCACCTATCACCTCCCAGCTTCTCACTTCATCTTCCCACTCACTTACCTCCCCCTCACCTGGCTCCTCCTATCACCCCCTAGCTTCACCCTCCCACTCACTTACCCTCCCCCTCGCCTGGCTCCACCTATCACCTCCCAGCTTCTCACTTCACCCTCCCACTCACTTACCCTCCCCCTCCCCCGACTCCACCATAACCTCTTGACTTTTGAACTCAGTGTCTCAACTAACAAATGCAAGCATTGCATAAGCCTTCTTAAACACAAAAGACTCTGCAGATGCTGGGGTCAAAGCAACACGCACAACACACTGGTTTTTCCATGTTTTGCTATTTTCCCTGGTTTTTTTTGGTTCCAATGTGAAAAAAGGAGCACGTGATTCACAAATACAAATTTTCAGTTAAATTAATCAATATCCCTGGTTGCAATACACATTAAGGTGAACAAGATGTAGGGATCAGTTTAGTATTGAGGTGAGTGAAGTTATCCTCACTGGTTCAGCAGCCTGATGATTGAAGGGTAATAACTATTCTTGACCTGGTGGTGTGAGACCCGAGGCTCCTGTACCTCCTGCCCAATGGAAGCAGTGAGAAGAGAGCACGGTCTGGATGGGGGTCACTGATGATGGATGCAGCTTTCTTGTGTCAGTGCTCCTTCTAGTTGTGCTCAATGGTGGGGAGGGGTGTGTGTGTGTGTGTTTGTGTGTGTGTGTCTCCCCTTCCTCTCTCTCACCTTAACTGTCTTTCACTTTCTTCCTCTCCACTTTCCCCACCCCCCAACACCTCACATTGTGCCAATACCTCTTGCTTTGACCTGTGACCTTTCACCAAATGTGACCTGTGTCTCTGATGTGAAAACCCCTCTGTTCTCAGTCTGTTTGCATCCGGTGGCAAACAGGAGAACAGAACAGGGCAGAATTAACCAGAGGGATGTTCCTATTGGAACTGTAATGGCCACAGAAGCAAGAGTTTATAATGTTTTGCAGAGAAACTGAGTATTCAGCACCACAAACTACATATCATACCTCTGACCCTCTCTCACCTTCCCCTCCCCCCACCTTTCTGTCTCACTCTCAGTATCACCTCACCACACTATTCCAGGAACTCCTCTCACTTCTGTCTGTGGGTGAATTTGCATCTGTGGGTGAATTTGCATCTGTGGCTTTCAACAGGTTACAACTGCATGTGTGAAATGAACAGTCCATTGTTCTGAACCGGAGTGGGTTTTTTGTTGCCAATGATTTCCTGTTGTTTGCCTCCCACCCTTCTTAAAGAGTGGAGTGACATTTACAATTTTCCATTCCTCCAAAATGATCCCAGAATCCAGTGATTGTTGAAAGATCACTACTGATGCCTTCACAGTCATTTCAGCCACCTCTTTCAGAACCCTGGGGTGTTGTCCATCTGGTCCAGGTGACTTATCGACATTCAGACCTTTCACCAACCCAAACACCTTCTCCTTCATAATAGCAACTACACTGACTTCTGCCCCCGACACTCGAATTTCTGGCAGACTGATGGTGTCTTTCACAGTGAAGAAGAATTCAAAATACTTATTAAGTTTGTCCGCCTTTCTTAATACTGTATTATGTCCTCTCCAGTGTCATCTTCCACCTGTTTCTTTTCTCATGATTGCTTTTTTTATTGCCTTCATTTTGTTTTTAAAACCCTCCAGCTTCCCACTAATTATTGATTTACTGCATGCTCTTGCTTTCAATCGTATGCTGTCATTAACTTCCCTTTACAGCCACAGTTGCCTCATCTTCCCTTTACAATATTTCTTCATGTTTGGTATTTATCTATCATGCATTTCCAAATTACTTCCAGAAACTCCAGCCATTGCTGCTCTGCCATCATCCCTGATAATGTCCGCTTCCAATCAACTTTGGCCAGCTCCTCTCTCATGCCTCTGTAGTTCCCTTTACCCCCCTGTAATACTGATACATCTGATTTTAGCTTCTCCCTCTCAAACTGCAGGGTGAATTCCATCATATTTTGATCTCTGTCTCATTACACAACACCAAATCCAGACACTGGGTCTTAGCACTCAGATCTGCAGCTGGATCTTCAACTTCCTCACAGACAGGACCCAGACTGTAAAAATAGGGGACAAGCTCCCCTCTACAATCACTCTGAGCACCGGTGCCCCACAATGCTGTGTACTCAGCCCCTGCTGTACTCACTGAACACCCATGATTGTGTAGCCACGTTTCCATCGAACTCAATATATGTTTGCTGATGACACCACAATTGTAGGCCTTATCTCAGGTAATGATGAGTTTGAGTACAGAGAGGAAATTAAGAACCTGGTGGCATGTTGCCAAAAGTAACCTATCCCGCAACATCAGCAAGACGATGGAATTGGTTGTTCACTGCAGAAGGAGTAGCGGACTGCACGACCCCATCTACATCGGTGGTGCGCAGGTGGAGCAGGTCAAAGCTTTAAGCTGTTTGGGGTCAATATCACAAATGACCTGACTTGGTCTAACCCAGCAGAGTCCACTGCCAAGTAGGCCCCCTTGCACCTTTACTTCCTGAGAAAGCTGAAGGAATCTGGCCTGTCCCCTAAAACCCTCACTAATTTGTATAGATGCACTGTAGAAAGCATTCTTCTAGGGTGCATCACAACCTGGTATGGAAGTTGTCCTGTCCAAGACCAGAAGTAGCTGCCGAAGATCGTGAACACAGCCCAGCACATCACACAACCCAATCTCCCATCCTTGGACTCACTTTACACCGCATGCTGTCGGAGCAGAGCTGCCAGGATAATCAAGGACACGACCCACCCAGACAACACACTCTTTGTCCCACTTCCCTCCGGGAGAAGGTTCAGGAGCTTGAAGACTTGTATGGCCAGATTGGGGAACAGCTTCTTTCCAGACTGCTGAATGGATCCTGATCTGGATCTGGGCCGTACCTTCCAAATATCCAGACCTGTCTCTTGTTTTTTTTCACGACCTTACCCTTTTCTGTTTTTTTTTAATTTATGATCTGTAATTTAAATTTTTATTATATTTACTATTGATTTGTACGCCAGGGAGCACGAAGTGCAGAATCAATATCACTGTCATGATTGTACGTACTAGTATCAATTGTTTGGCGACAATAAAGTAATAAAGTAAAGTAATAAAGTAGTTCAGACGTCTTTCTCCTGGTGGGCTCAACCACGAGCTGCTTTGAAAATCCATCTCATATGCATTCTACAAATTCCTTCTTTTGGGATCCAACGCCAGCATGATTTCCCCAATCTACCTGCAAATTGAAACCCCCATGGTTATCATTACATTGTCCTTTTTACATGCCCTTCCTATCTCCTGTTGCAATTTGTAGCCTACATCCTAGTTACTGTTCTGAGGCCTGAGTACATTGAATTGGAATTGAACTTACAACTTACAAACTCCATATACAGGAGTAAAAATCGTATGTAGGGCTCTCAGTAACTGTGGTGTTAACTGTTCAGGCTAACAAAATGGCTTCTTTGTATTGTTAAAATGAAAATACTTCCCTGTAATGTTACTTAATGCTGTAATGGGTTTCTGTATCTGGAATGTCGGGGTTATAACTGTAGCTAAGGGGGGAACTAGCCAATGGAGAATTGTTATGCTATCTTGTATCTGTGAGATGAGCAGGAGTTCACGGTCTTTTCTCGGGAGGCGAGCGAGGAGGATGACGTGTGAGGAGCGGACAGCGGTTCCAGGGCAGTGGATACTGGACGTCGGAGGTTCGGACGGTGGCCGAAGGCTCGGAAGGTCGTTGTGGATGGAACCGGAGGCGTGAGCGCCAATGTATTAAAATATTATGTGCACAAACTGATAAACTTACTGATTTGGCATTTTTAGGTTATCTGTTTCTACTAACCCATCACCAAGAAGTAACTATAAAATTGTAATTATGTACTCGCCTTTGGTGCATTGTCTGATATTTGTGTTGCGGGCGTGTACTGGGGGGGGGGCATTACACCGTATTTACACTGAAGTATTGCACTATTGGCAGGGCAGCAGTGGTTCACCGTAGGCGAATGGGGGTAAATTGGGGGCACAGATGTTACACTTATGTTATGTCTCTATTTTAATGTGCAATTTATACTAATTTATAATGAATCTTACGTACACCCGGACAGTCAATATAACATAGAAATACAGTTGCATCAGCGTGAATTAATCAGTCTGATGGCCGGGTGGAAGAAGCTGTCCCGGAGCCTGTTGGTCTGGGTGTTTACGCTGCGGTACTGTTTCCTGGATGGTAGCAGCTGAAACAGTTTGTAGTTGGTGTGGCTCAGGTCCCTAATGATCTTTTGGGCCCTTTTTACACACGTGTCTTTGTAAATGTCCTGAATAGTGGGAAGTTCACATCTACAAATGCACTGGGCTGTCCACACCTCTCTCTGCAGAGTCCTGTGATTGAGGGAAGTACAGTTCCCATACCAGGCAGTGATGCAGCCAGTCAGGATGCTCTCAATTGTGCCCCTGTAGAAAGTTCTCAGGATTTGGGGGTCCAGACCAAACTTCCTCAACTGTCTGAGATGAAAGTGGTGCTTTTTTAACCATGCAGCCGGTATGTACAGACCATGTGAGATCCTCAGTGAGATCCTCAGATCCATTGATGTCAATAGGGGCTAGTCTCTCTCCATTCCTCCTGTAGTCCACAACCAGCTCCTTTATTTTTAATGACATTGAGGGAGAGGTTGTTTTCTTGACACCTCTGTGTCAGTGTGATACTACTCTCATCTGGGATTTTTTAGTATTGCAGATTCTGAATTTTACTCACAAGGATTCTACATATTCTCAATCCGATGCCAACTCCATCTCAGAATTCAATTCCCACCCCAACCCTTCTGCTTACCCTCCTATCCATTCGATACATTGTGCATGTTAAACTCCCAACCACGACTCAGTGATGCCCACGACGTCATACCTGAGCATTAGAAGATAACACTTTCAGTGCTGTGTCCATCACCCTTTTCAATTTTCCCCCCATGTTACCAGAAGTTAAATTTATATCCCTTTCTGGAGACTTTTGTAACCTCTCCTGCACTCGCCTTCCCTTTTACTTCATCCTCACTTTCCAAACTGTTGAAATGTTGAACCTATTATTTAGTTTAAAGACAAACTTCACCCTATCCCAGTGATTGCGATTTGGACCGGTCATCTGCCTAAATTCCACCACCATGTTGGTTTTGGTACCAGAGGTGAAAATACACTGGACCTGGTTTATACTGACATACCAGGAGCATATAAAGCCATTCCCCAGCCCCACGTTCAATTGACTGCTTCTCTTGCTGCTTCTCCCTACGTATTCTACGCTCCACACTTTCCACCATGAGGAGATACCTGGTGTCCACTCGTCCCTCCCCACTGGTCTCCTCCTGGCACTTATCCCTGCAAGCTGCAGACCAAAGACTCACTGTGTCTAACGCCGGTGGCCCTGGACACCCCGAGACCACAGTTCCTGCTGCCGCCCGGTTGGACCTCGATACCATCGGATGCCCCCAGATTACGAATCTCTCTGAATCCATCCCCAGTCCCAAAGGCTTTTGACATCTCCGTACCAGTGACACTAATATCACCAACTCCAGTTCCAATGATCCCGAGCGGATTCAGAACCCGGTTTCCACTGCCGTCAGTGCTGGTTCCAATGACCATGGACACCTTCAAACTGCTAACTGCACAACCTCCAACTCCGACTCCAGCCTGGACATTGACAATGTCGCCTCCAGGCCGAGACTTTACACGCTGCCACTGGAACCCCAGTCTCCCCTTCCCCCACCACCACTCTGCAGTCCCGGGTCTCTCAGGCCCCACCGTCAGCTCTTGGGTCCACAGAGCCTCCATCGTCCTCCAACCCCACCTTCCCTGGACACTCCAACCCTCCTCTCTCCTCAGACACTACCAACCCTCTTCCCCATTCTGATCCCAACTCTCATCCGTGCCGGGACTTCACAATTCCCTCTGACCTTCCCCTCTCTGAGGCAGAACATTCTGTCCTCATTAAGGCCTCACTTTTGCCCCACTGCACTCACCGTGACATTGAACTCTTCTTCCATTGCCTCTGTATCCATGCTTACGTCTTTGGCAAGGACTCTGCAGACCGCACCGATTACCCAGTCTCCCATCTCCAACCCTCCTCTTCCTGGACACTGTGCTCTGGTCTTCTGCCTGCTCTTCTTTTTATAGCCAATTGCCTGCGAAACACCAACTGTCTCAACTTTAACCCTCCTCACTCCAATTCCAACCTCACCCCTCTGTACACGCTGCTCTCCACTCTCTCCGCACTAATCCTAACCTCACTATCAATCCTCCAGGTAAGGGTGGGGTGCTGTAGTAGTCTGGTGGACTGACCACTACCCTGCTGAGTCCACGAACCAACTCTCAGACAACTCCTCCTACTTAATCCTTGAACAGGACCCCACTAAGGAGCACCAGACTATTGTCTCCCACACTGTCACTGACCTCGACTCTGGGATCTCCCATCCACTGCCACCAACTTCATAGTTCCCTTAACCTGCACCTCCTGTTTCCACCTCCCACTCAAGATCCACAAACCTGACTGTCCAGGTAGACCCAGTGTTTCAGCCTGCTCCTACCCCACTGAACTTACATCTGCATACCTCCACTGTTTTATTCCCCTTGGTCAGTCCCTTCCTACCTACATCCGTCACACTTCACGTGCTCTTGATCTTTTCAATGTCTTTAAGCCCCCTGGTCCTGATCGTTACATTTTCACTATGGATGTCCAGACCCAATACACTTCCATCCCCCATCGGGTGGGCATTAAATCTCTCCACTTTCTTCAGAACATCAGTCAACCAGTTCCCCTCTACCACGACTCTCCTCCGATTGGTGGAACTGGTCCTCATCCTCAATAATTTCTCCTTCGGTTCCTCCCACCACCTTCAAACCAAAAGTGTGGCCATGGGCACTCACATAGGTCCCAGCTGTGCCTCCCTTTTTGTCGGCTACATTTAACATTCCTGTTCAAAGCGTACACTGATATTGCTCCCCAACTCTTCCTATGCTAATCAAAGACTGCATTGGTGCTGATTCCTACACCCGTGCTGAGCTCGTCAACTTCATCAACTTTGCTTCCAACTTCCACCCTGCCCTCAAATTTACCTCGTCTATACCTCCCCTTTCTCAATCTCTATTTCCATCTCTGGAGACAGTCTATCTACTGATAACTTTTACAAACCCACTGACTCTCACAGCTACCTGGACCATACCTCGTCCCACCCCGTCACTTGTAAAATCCCCATCACCCTTCATTCCAGAATGACTGAGATGTCTTGCTCCTTCAAAGAAAAGCGATTCCCTTCCTCCTCCATCAACCCTGCCCTCACCCACATCTCTTCCATTTCACACACATCTGCTCTCACCCCATCCTCCTGCCGTCAAACCAGGAATAGAGTTCTTTTCCTCAACTACCACCCCACCTGCTTTCACATACAGCCCATAATTCTACATAACATCCGCCAGCACCAACGTGACCCCACCACCAAGCAAATCATTCCCTCCCCTGCACTCCTCCCCACCCCAACTTTCCACAGGGATCACTCCCAATACAACTCCCTGTCCACTCGTCCCTCCCCACTGATCTCCTCCTGGTACTCATCCTTGCAAGCGGAACAAGAGTCACAACTGCCCCTGCACCTCCTCCCTCACCACCATTCAGGGCCCCAAACAGTCCTTCCAGGTGAGCTGACACTTCACCTGTGAGTCTGTTGGGGCATCGACTGTATCCGGTGCTCCAGGTGTGGCCTCATGTATATCAGAGAGACCCAGTGAAAATTGGGAGACCGCTTCACCGAGCACCTACGATCCATCTGCCAGAAAAAGCAGGATTTCCCAGTGACCTCGCATTTCAATTCTGCTTCCCATTCCCATTCCTACATGTCAGTCCATGGTCTCTACTGTCGTGATGAGGCCACATTCAGGTTGGAGGAGCAACACTTTATATTCTGTCTGGGAGCATCCAAGCAGTTGGCATATACATCGATTTCTTGAGCTTCTGGTAATTGCCCCAATCCCCTTCACAATTCCCCATTCCCTTTTCCCTCTTTCACCTTACCTCCTTACCCTCCCATCACCTGCCTCAGGTGCTCCTACCCTTCCCTTTCTCCCATGGTCTTCTGCCCTCGATCAGATCCCCCTTCTCCAGCCCTTTATCTCTTCCATCAAACTTCCCTGTTCTTTACTTCACCTCCTCCCCCTCTCCCGGTTTCACCTATCACCCACCACCTTGTACTTCCTCCTCCACTCCCCCCACCTATTTAATCGGACTTCCCTTCTTTCCCTTCTGTCCTGATGAAGGGTCTCAGCCTGAAACGTCGACTGTTTACTCTTTTCCACAGATGCTGCCTGGCCTGCTGAGTTCCTCCAGCATTTTGTGTGTGTTGCTTTGGATTTCCAGCATCTGCAGATTGTCTCGTGTCTGTGGGTCTTCTCCTGCTCCTATTTCTATGTTCTGACATTGTACAAGATGTTGGTGAGGCCAGATTTGGAATACTATGCTCAGGTTTAGTCACACTGCGACAGGAACAATATCATGAAGCTGGACGGAGTGCAGAGGAGATTTACCAGGATGTTGCCAGGACTCGTGGGATTGAGTTATGGACTGAAGGTGAGCAGGTTGGGACTTTTTGTTTTGTCCCCATTGGAGGGTAGGAGAATGAGTGGTCATCTTATAGAGGGGTAGACAATACACTCAGTGGTGGAGGGGTCTCGGGAGGTAATTCTAGAGCAGAGGGTCATGGTGGACAGTGTTGTAGAAATTAATTCAGGATAATAGGGGCATGGATGGGACAGCAGTGATATCTCAGTGGGGAGTGAGACCAGAGGAAATGTTCACCCTCCCAGTCTCAGCTCCAACTCTCACCTCAGCCTGGTTTCCATCTGTTGTTCAATGTTCCCCTGTGGCTCCTCACCAGACGTTGCCTCTGCCTCTGACACGGAGAGTCCGTCGCTCTCAGTCTGACACCTTCCTGTAACAGACCCGTCATCAGTGGACTCTGATCATTGGGACTCTGCCCACCTCAGACTCGTCCCTCACCCTCGGGAGCTCCCTCAACACCGTCACTCACCCTCGGGAGCTCCCTCTCAACACAACGTCCCTCATCCTCTGGAGCTCCCTCTCAACACACGGTCCCTCACCCCCGGGAGCTCCCTCTCAACACACCGTCCCTCACCCTCGGGAGCTCCCCCTCAACACACCGTCCCTCACCCTCGGGAGCTCCCCCTCAACACACCGCCCCTCACCCTCGGGAGCTCCCTCTCAACACACCATCCCTCACCCTCGGGAGCTCCCTCTCAACACACCATCCCTCACCCTCGGGAGCTCCCTCTCAACACACCGTCCCTCACCCTCGGGAGCACCCTCTCAACACCGTCCCTCATCCTCTGGAGCTCCCTCAACACACGGTCCCTCACCCCCGGGAGCTCCCTCTCAACACACCGTCCCTCACCCTCGGGAGCTCCCCCTCAACACACCGTCCCTCACCCTCGGGAGCTCCCCCTCAACACACCGTCCCTCACCCTCGGGAGCTCACACTCAACACACCGCCCCTCACCCTCGGGAGCTCCCTCTCAACACACCATCCCTCACCCTCGGGAGCTCCCTCTCAACACACCGTCCCTCACCCTCGGGAGCTCCCTCTCAAAACCGTCCCTCACCCCCGGGAGCTCCCTCTCAACACACCGACCCTCACCCTCGGGAGCTCCCTCTCAACACACCGTCCCTCACCCTCGGGAGCTCCCTCTCAACACACCATCTCTCACCCTCGGGAGCTCCCTCTCAACACACCATCCCTCACCCTCGGGAGCTCCCTCTCAACACTGTCCCTCATCCGGGGGAGCCTCCTTGCACCAGACCATTCTGCTACCTCTGGTCTGTTCCTCACCCTGAGGAGGTCCCACTCAACTCACTGAGCCCCAAGAGCTCCCTCACACCGACTACCCCAGTTCCTCAGTATCTCCCTCAGATCCGTCCCTCACCGCAGTGTGCTCCCTCACAACAGACCATACCAGTACCGCAGAAGCTCCCTCAAGTGTGTCCCTCAAACCCGGCCATCTCTCACCCTAGGGATATCCCTCGTCCGATGGTCTCTCGACCTCTGGAACTCCCTCTGATCCATCCCTCATGCTAGGGAGCGCCCTCCAATCCATCCCACTGAGGAGATCCTTCAGCCCATGTCTGGAGCTGATTCAGCTGACTCTGTCCGCTTACATCCCAGGTTCCCGCAGTCCATCTCATCACCATCACACCCTCCCTCACTGAGATCCTACTTACCCTCTTTATCCCCCTCACCTACACTCTCAGTCCCTCCCTTATCCTCAGCCATTCCCTCAGCGAGAACTTCCTCACTCTCATTCCACCCTAAATGGAACCTATATCAACGTTGGACCCTCCCTCACTGAGACCCTCCTCAGACAGCGAGACACTGCTCAACCTCAGACCATCCCTCAATGAGACCCTCCACACCCTCAGACACCCGCGCTGAGACCCTCCTCACCCTCCTACGCCGAGACTCTCCGCTCCTTCAGACCCTGCCTCGTCGAGACCCTCCTCACACTCAGACCCTCCCTTGCCGAGGCCCTCCTCATACCCACCCCCAATGAAACCCTGATCACCGTCAGACCCTCCCTCAATGAGACCCTCCTCACCCTCAGACCCTCCCTCACCGAGACCCTCCTCACCCTCAGACCCTCCCTCACCGAGACCGTCCTCACACTCAGACACTCCCTCACCGAGACCCTCCTCACACAGACCCTCCCTCTCCGAGACCCGCCTCACCCTCAGACACTCCCTCACCGAGACCCTCCTCACCCTGACCCTCCCTCACCGAGACCCTCCTCACACAGACCCTCTCCGAGACCGTCCTCACCCTCAGACCCTCCCTCACCGAGACCCTCCTCACAGACACTCCCTCACCGAGACCCTCCTCACACAGACCCTCTCCGAGACCCGCCTCACCCTCAGACACTCCCTCACCGAGACCCTCCTCACAGACCCTCCCTCTCCGAGACCCTCCTCACACAGACACTCCCTCACCGAGACCCTCCTCACCCTCAGACCCTCCCTCACCGAGACCCTCCTCACAGACTCCCTCACCGAGACCTCACCCTCAGACCCTCCCTCTCCGAGACCCTCCTCACACAGACCCTCCCTCTCCGAGACCCTCTTCACACTCAGACCCTCTCCGAGACCCTCCTCACACTCAGACCCTCCCTTGCCGAGGCCCTCCTCATACCAACCCCCAGTGAAACCCTGATCACCCTCAGACCCTCCCTCACCGAGACCCTCTTCACCCTCAGACCCTCCCTCTCCGAGACCCTCCTCACACTCACTGACAGGCGGAGCTCGAGCCTTGGGTATATAAATCAACGAATGACTGAGGGCTAGCAGGATTGGTGGACAGACCGATCAATAAAGAAGCGAGGAAGGCGGGGCTAGCAGGATTGGCGGACTGACCGACCAATAAAGCAGCGAGGAAGGTGGGGCTCGCGGTCTGGGCAAACGAACCGACCAGAGGCGGAGGGCGGAGCTCGCGAGCCGACGGTTTAACCGAACAAAGACGGAGCTCAGGGGTGGGCGGAGTTACCTGAGCAGTGACGTTGGGCAAAGTGCGCGCGACAGCAGGTGAATTGACCAATGACAGGCTAGAAGGTGCAGCTCGCGCAGCAGGGAGATTAACTGACCTGTGAACTCAGCCCAGTGTCCAACACTAACACATTGCTGGTGTGGGGGGATTTATCCTGTGAACTGTCCCTCTCTCACCCTCTCTGTCCATTATATTCCTGTGAACTCAGCCCAGTGTCCAACACAGACACATTGCTGGTCTGGGGGGATTTATCCTGTGAACTGTCCCTCTCTCACCCTCTCTGTCCATTATATTCCTGTGAACTCAGCCCAGTGTCCAACACTAACACATTGCTGGTGTGGGGGGATTTATCCTGTGAACTGTCCCTCTCTCACCCTCTCTGTCCATTATATTCCTGTGAACTCATCCCAGTGTCCAACACTGACCCATTGCTGGTGTGGGGAGATTTATCCTGTGAACTGTCCCTCTCTCACCCTCTCTATCCATTATATTCCTGAGAACTCAGCCCAGTGTCCAACACTGATACATTGCTGGTGTGGGGGTATTTATCCTGTGAACTGTCCCTCTCTCACCCTCTCTGTCCATTATATTCCTGTGAACTCAGCCCAGTGTCCAACACTGATACATTGCTGGTGTGGGGGTATTTATCCTGTGAACTGTCCCTCTCTCACCCTCTCTGTCCATTATATTCCTGTGAACTCAGCCCAGTGTCCAACACTGACACACTGCTGGTGTGGGGGGATTTATCCTGTGAAATGTCCCTCTCTCACCCTCTCTGTCCATTATATTCCTGTGAACTCATCCCAGTGTCCAACAGTGACACGTTGCTGGTGTGGGGGGATTTATCCTGTGTACTGTCCCTCTCTCATCCTCTCAGTCCATTATATTACTGTAAACTCAGCCCAGTGTCCAACACTGACCCATTGCTGGTGTGGGAGGATTTATCCTGTGAACTGTCCCTCTCTCACCCTCTCTGTCCATTATATTCCTGTGAACTCAGCCCAGTGTCCAACACTGACACGTTGCTGGTGTGGGGGGATTGATACTGTGAACTGTCCCTCTCTCATCCTCTCTGTCCATTATATTACTGTAAACTCAGCCCAGTGTCCAACACTGATACATTGCTGGTGTGGGGGGATTTATCCTGTGAACTGTCCCTCTCTCACCCTCTCTGTCCATTATATTCCTGTGAACTCAGCCCAGTGTCCAACACTGACACGTTGCTGGTGTGTGGGGATTGATACTGTGAACTGTCACTCTCTCATCCTCTCTGTCCATTATATTACTGTAAACTCAGCCCAGTGTCCAACACTGACACATTGCTGGTGTGGGGGGATTTATCCTGTGAACTGTCCCTCTCTCACCCTCTCTGTCCATTATATTCCTGTGAACTCATCCCAGTGTCCAACACTGACACATTGCTGGTGTGGGGGGATTTATACTGTGTACTGTCCCTCTCTCATCCTCTCTGTCCATTATATTACTGTAAACTCAGCCCAGTGTCCAACACTGACCCATTGCTGGTGTGGGGGGATTTATCCTGTGAACTGTCCCTCTCTCACCCTCTCTGTCCATTATATTCCTGTGAACTCAGCCCAGTGTCCAACACTGACACGTTGCTGGTGTGGGGGGATTGATACTGTGAACTGTCACTCTCTCACCCTCTCTGTCCATTATATTCCTGTAAACTCAGCCCAGTGTCCAACACTGACACGTTGCTGGTGTGGGGGGATTTATCCTGTGAACTGTCCCTCTCTCACCCTCTCTGTCCATTATATTCTTGTGAACTCATCCCAGTGTCCAACACTGACACACTGCTGGTGTGTGGGGATTTATCCTGTGAAATGTCCCTCTCTCACCCTCTCTGTCCATTATATTCCTGTGAACTCATCCCAGTGTCCAACACTGACACGTTGCTGGTTTGGGTGGATTTATCCTGTGAACTGTCCCTCTCTCACCCTCTCTGTCCATTATATTCCTGTGAACTCAGCCCAGTGTCCAACACTGACACGTTGCTGGTGTGGGGGGATTTATACTGTGTACTGTCCCTCTCTCATCCTCTCTGTCCATTATATTACTGTAAACTCAGCCCAGTGTCCAACACTGACACATTGCTGGTGTGGGGGGATTTATCCTGTGAACTGTCCCTGTCTCACCCTCTCTGTCCATTATATTCCTGTAAACTCAGCCCAGTTTCCAACACTGACCCATTGCTGGTGTGGGGGGATTTATCCTGTGAACTGTCCCTCTCTCACCCTCTCTGTCCATTATATGCCTGTGAATTCAGCCCAGTTAATTTTTAGGATTTGTTAATTCCTGCCAAACCTGGCTACTCTCTTCCACTCCCTGCACTCATCATCACAGACGGGGAAGAGATGGTAATGGACAAAAGGTAAAGGAAATGGTGACAACACACACTGTACTCAAACATCGTGATCCACTCTGTCTAGGGAAGCTTGCCCATGACACCTCGCCTTATGGTACAGGTGCAATCATGTCACAAGTTCTGGGTGATGGACGTGAACACCCCACAACCTCTGCATCACGTTGCCTTCATGCTGAAGTGACAAACAACATGCACAGATCGACAGAAAGGCCTCGAGTCTGGTTTGGGGTGTAAAATGTTTTAACCAGTGCTAATGTGGGTGAGGCTCAATGCTTCAAAAGTCACACCTGCCAAGTGTAGTGATCCCTCAGTCAGGAAAGACATTAAAGAGTAAGAAAACCTCCATCCATAGTGAATCAATCTTTCGCCCGAATGGGACAATTTGAAATTGACTCTGCATGATGTCTGTCTACAGCAGTTGTATTATATAGTATACTGTGTATAGAGAGTTGAGATGCATTCTCCATTGAATTGGAGTTTACAGCAAAGCAGGTAGGAATGGTGTGTATTTAATATCTCAGTAATATTGTAAATATACTGTTGATTAAACATTCTTGTTTGTTTAAATAATTTAAGGATTATCTGTAAAAATTAACGCAGTGCATGCGTCATGAAGCTACCACGTGATATGTGTGTGCCTCGCTTAACGTAAAAAAACAAAGTTAGAATCACATTCCCGCTCCCGTGTCATTCTTTTCATTAGTTTAAAGTTTTGTAGTTACAAAACACAGCAGGTACCCATCTCCACTCATCCCTCTTACCCGCTGTTGATCCACAGCCTCCTGTGCTGTAGCAGATCAAGCCTCTTCAAGGTATTTGATAGGTTCTGTTCGGAATGATTCAGGAATTGTGGAATTACGTGAGTGTGGCAGATATTAATTCAATCCAGAACCAGTCTTCAGTGCTTAATGGAAATTGCAGGCAAGATAATCAGCTTGATGATATTCTTGCTCTGTTTTTACACGACTTATTTTCATATTCTGTACATTTGTTATTGTAATTCATAATTTTCTGTCTTACACTGTACTGCTGACACAAAACAACAAATTTCATGACATATGTCAGTGTTATTAAACCTGATTCAGATACTGAAAAGAACAGCTTTGCAATCAAAGTTCAAAGTAAATTTATTAACAAAGTACGTATACATCACCATATACTACCCTGAGACTCATTTTCATACAAGCATTCACGTGAAAATAAAGCACGATACAACTTACCAAAATCTACACTTAAATAAAGACCGACAAACAGCTGACATGCAAAGGAAGATCAATTGTGCAGAAACAGTCTCCTTTCTCCGCAAGCTGTTTGGGAATGTTCATTTATTTTGTGTCTTTATGATATTACTTTTAATAACAGTCATAAATGAATGTAACATCACAACTGAAGTAAAACAGAAATACATTCTTAATTAAAGTAACCATGGATCATTGGAAATACAGAAACAATTACAGAGACACTTCCCAGGAATCTGAATGTGTCTTTCATTGCTTGGATTAAACCCATTATTACACTCAATCGATGAGAAATAATGAAAGATGAAAGAGTAATATGTCACTGATAATAAACCTGATTCTCAATGACAGATACACAGTCTAATTGATGCTAATAATATTTCACTGATATTGGATTCCCCACCACCATCACACAACCGACTGAAACCTCACACTCCCCACCACAACCCATGAACACTTCACACATCGTCCATCACCCTGTGATACGTTGGACAAACACAGTCTGAGATCTTCCTTCTCAGTTATTTCCCTTGTCGTGATTTCTCCTGGACAGGATTTGCTTGCAGGGGAGCTGTTTCCTCAGTATCTCACGTATCTGTGGACCAGGGATGTCAATGGTGAGCGACGGGTGAAGAAACGCGGTTAGACCGCACTGTGTGGGGGATCAGGACAGCAGAGAGACCCTCCTCTCATCACCCACGAAATCCATCACTTACCACCAGGAGATTCCCTTCTTTACACCAAGAACTACACTCCCTATACACCAGGAAAATTCAATTCCTCAGAAATCACCATCAACCCTTCCCGAAACCCCATCCCTTCACCAGGAAAATCTGCTCCTCCAAACATCCCACAACAAGGATCCACCTTCTCTCGGGATCAGAGAAATTCCCGTGCTCCAAACTAGGGATAGAGCTTCCCGGAAAATGGAATCAGCTTTTCCTTCAGACCCTCCCCTCACACAGAATGCCCCTTAACCCCTCCAACTGGGGATTGTTCTCATCCCCGGATCAGGGAATTCTCCTCACCCTGAGGCCAGAGTATTCATCTCATCCCTCTCAGATCAGGGGATTCTCCTCACCCCCTGAGACCAGGAAATACCTCTTACCCTCTCAGATCACGGGATTGTCCTCACCTACTGAGACCAGGAAATACCTCTCATCCCTCTCAGATCAGGGGATTCTCCTCACCCCCTGAGACCAGGAAATACCTCTTACCCTCTCAGATCACGGGATTGTCCTCACCTACTGAGACCAGGAAATACCTCTCATCCCTCTCAGATCAGGGGATTCTCCTCACCCCCTGAGACCAGGAAATACCTCTTACCCTCTCAGATCAGGGGATTCTAATCACCCCCTGAGACCAGGAAATACCTCTCATCCCTCTCAGATCAGGGGATTCTCCTCACCCCCTGAGACCAGGAAATACCTCTCAGCCCTCTCAGATCAGGGGATTCTCCTCACCCCCTGAGACCAGGAAATACCTCTTACCCTCTCAGATCACGGGATTGTCCTCACCTACTGAGACCAGGAAATACCTCTCATCCCTCTCAGATCAGGGGATTGTCCTCACCCCCTGAGACCAGGAAATACCTCTTACCCTCTCAGATCAGGGGATTCTAATCACCCCCTGAGACCAGGAAATACCTCTCATCCCTCTCAGATCAGGGGATTCTCCTCACCCCCTGAGACCAGGAAATACCTCTTACCCTCTCAGATCAGGGGATTCTAATCACCCCCTGAGACCAGGAAATACCTCTCAGCCCTCTCAGATCAGGGGATTCTCCTCACCCCGAGACCAGAAAATACCTCTTACCCTCTCAGATCAGGGGATTCTCCTCACCCCCTGAGACCAGAAAATACCTCTCATCCCTCTCAGATCAGGGGATTCTCCTCACCCCGAGGCCAGAGAATGCCATTCACCTTCCTCTCACCCTCGGACCAGGGAATTCTCCTCACCAACTGAGACCAGGGCATTCCCACCTCTTCCCCCACCCAGTCCAGGAAATTTCCACCCTCCTTGGACTAGGGGATCCCCCTACCCCGACGGCAGAGAATGCCTCTCATTCCCCTCAGATCAGGGGATTTCTACCACACCCCCACCTCAGACCAAGGGATTCTCATCACCCCTCTAAGACCAGGAGATTTTCCTCACCCTGAAGATAGGGGGATGCCCCCTCCCTCAGACCAGGGGATTTCCCCACTCGGATTCTGGGATTTCCCCTCTCCAGCCCAGGATATTCCCCTCACCCCTTCAGACCAGGAATTCCACTCACCAGCTCCCAAAACCAGGCAAGTTCCCTGCCCTACTGCACCGAAACACATCTCCTCACAGACCTGTGAAATTGATTGCCCAGTTCAGTGTATCGCTGTCTCCCAAACTGAGAGCAGACATATCTCCCCCTTTCCCGGACAGTTCTGTCCAAGGGTCTCTGAGTTGAAACATTAACTCCCTAATGAATGTAATCATGTCCCCTAAACCTGCAAATCAGCATATCCCATAAACAACAGACGGTCCACAGAATGGGAGATAAACTTTCCTGGAAAACGGGCACCAGAGGAAAACATTTCCCCAAACCAGGGGAACCTCTGCTCTGCTAATGACGGGGAACCCTGAGCAGGAAAGTCACAAAGTGATCGCTGAGACCATGGGGGAGATGCAAAGTGATCGCCGGCTCCGAATGGTCGCTGAGACCATGGGGGAGATGCAAAGTGATCGCCGGCTCCGAATGGTCGCTGAGACCATGAGGGAGATGCAAAGTGATCGCCGGCTCCGAATGGTCGCTGAGACCATGGGGGAGATGCAAAGTGATCGCCGGCTCCGAATGGTCGCTGAGACCATGGGGGAGATGCAAAGTGATCGCCGGCTCCGAATGGTCGCTGAGACCATGGGGGAGATGCAAAATGATCGCCGGCTCCGAATGGTCGCTGAGACCATGGGGGAGATGCAAAGTGATCGCCGGCTCCGAATGGTCGCTGAGACCATGGGGGAGATGCAAAGTGATCGCCGGCTCCGAATGGTCGCTGAGACCATGGGGGAGATGCAAAATGATCGCCGGCTCCGAATGGTCGCTGAGACCATGGGGGAGATGCAAAGTGATCGCCGGCTCCGAATGGTCGCTGAGACCATGGGGGAGATGCAAAGTGATCGCCGGCTCCGAATGGTCGCTGAGACCATGGGGGAGATGCAAAATGATCGCCGGCTCCGAATGGTCGCTGAGACCATGGGGGAGATGCAAAGTGATCGCCGGCTCCGAATGGTCGCTGAGACCATGGGGGAGATGCAAAGTGATCGCCGGCTCCGAATGGTCGCTGAGACCATGGGGGAGATGCAAAGTGATCGCCGGCTCCGAATGGTCGCTGAGACCATGGGGGAGATGCAAAGCTGAAGGGATATGAATCGAGATGGTCGGTCGATGGAAACTTGTTGCCAATAGAGGAGGAAGGTGGGCTGGGAGCCAACTGTTCAAGGCTATGTACGTGCCTAGATAAGGAGCACGCAATGTACTCAGGAATAAGGGATTCAGAGGAATGGTGGGACAACGAGGGGACAATGATCACTGTAAATAGTTTGTCTTTGGAAGTCGTGTATAATGGGGTGGAGGTGGGGGAGACGGGGAGATGGTGTTTATCAGGTGGTGGGGCAGTCCCCATTCACACTGGGTGTACTTAGGGCAGAGATTGATCGGTAAGAGGGTTTGTCTTACAGGGAGAAAGTGCCATGGTGAAACACATTCATGGAGCAGACTTGATGGGCCCAATGGCCTAATTCTGTTCTTATATCCTGCGTTGGGTGGTGACTGAGGACGGGGAGTCTCTGGTGACTCAGATGTAATCATTTCAGGGTTGGGTGTTTCACCGTTCATCAGGAAGGGAGACTCACTGATCATTGACCTGGAATGACCAAAGGCACATGAATCAGAATCTCCACCTCTGGGAATGAATGTGGACAACATCTCTCACCTGATCGAGGTAGGCCTCTCGCTCCTGGGGGTCTCCCAGGTTCTTCTGCCCAAGGTACAGCACTTTGACACTGCTGATCATCCCCTCACACTCCTCATCCAACAGGAGCTCATTCACTGGGAGATTGAGAGAAGTGTTCAGTCAGAGCAGATCCAGAGACAGCAGACTTACACGGTAAGATGGGTGGTTGGGCTGGAGTGTTGGTGATGGTAAGCACAGGGACCCAGGCTGACCCCAGGTTCCCCTCCTACCCATCGTTCCAGTAACCAGTCCCTCCCCCATCCACCACCAGCCTCTCTGTGTAAGCACGGGGACCCAGACTGACCCCAGGTTCCTCTCCTGCCCATCGTTCCAGTAACCAGTCCCTCCCCCATCCACCACCAGCCTCTCTGTGTAAGCACGGGGACCCAGACTGACCCCAGGTTCCCCTCCTGCCCATCGTTCCAGTAACCAGTCCCTCCCCCATCCACCACCAGCCTCTCTGTGTAAGCACGGGGACCCAGGCTGACCCCAGGTTCCCCTCCTGCCCATCGTTCCAGTAACCAGTCCCTCCCCCATCCACCACCAGCCTCTCTGTGTAAGCACGGGGACCCAGGCTGACCCCAGGTTCCCTTCCTGCCCATCGTTCCAGTAACCAATCCCTCCCCCATCCACCACCAGCCTCTCTGTGTAAGCACAGGGACCCAGGCTGACCCCAGGTTCCCCTCCTGCCCATCGTTCCAGTAACCAGTCCCTCTCCTGATCCACCACCAGCCTCTCTGTGTAAGCACGGGGACCCAGGCTGACCCCAGGTTCCCCTCCTGCTCATCGTTCCAGTAACCAGTCCCTCTCCTGATCCACCACCAGCCTTTCTGTACAACGTGTAAATTCACTTTGCTTTCCCCGGCTAGATTTGAATTCAGTAAGAAGGGAAGTGTGTATGTTAACTGAAGCCAGTAAAGATTGGCATGGTCAATAATACAAAGAAGAACAAGTTTTTCAAAGCATCGCATGACGTATAGAACTGAAGGGGAACAACTAACCCCATCCAGTGGAATGGATTGAAGAGAAATTTGACCCCAAGTCCTTGTTGAAAGTTGGATACTGTGGAGGGGGGGGGGGGCTTCCCCTCTCAGAGGGAGAGTAATGACATCTAGAGAGGGATCTAGATCTTTGGGTGATACAGCACTACAGTACAGAAACAAGCCCTTCAGCCCATCTAGTCCTTCCCAAGCTATTATTCTGCTTCGTCCCATCTACTCGCACCAGGTCTGTGTCCCTCCAATCTTGTGTTACATGTTGAAATCAAACCCAGATCCACCACTTCTGCTGGCAGCTCATTGTACACTCTCACTACCCTCCGAGTGAAGAAGTTCCCACTCAGGTTTCCCGCAAATATTTTCACCTTTCACCCTTAACCCATGAACTGAAGTTCCAGTCCCACCCAACCTCAGTGGAAAAAGATTGTTTGCATTTACCCTCTCTGTATCCCTCACAATTTTTTATACCTCTATCAAATCTCCCCTCTGTCACCTACATCCCCGGAATAAACTCCTAACCTATCCAACCTTTCCCCAAAACTCAAGTCCTCAAGTCTTGGCTACATCCTTGTGAATTTTTTCTGCTCTCTTTCAATCTTATTGATATCTTTCCTGTAGGTAGGTGACCAGAACTGCATAAGATCTTCCAAATTAATCCTCACCAATGTCTCGTACAACTTCAGCATAGCATCTTAACGCCTGCAGTCAGTACTTTTATTTATGAAGGCCAATGTGCCAAAAGCTCGCTTTACAACCCTATCTACCTGTGGCACCACTTTCAAAGAGTTATGGATCTGTATTCCCAGATTCCTCTGTTCCACCGCACCGTTCCCTGTGTGAGTCTGAACCCGCTTTACATTCCCAAAGTGCGATCATGCTTGTCTGCATTAAATTCCATCTGCCATTTCCCCAGCTCATCCAGATCCTGCTGCAGATATTGACAGCCTTCCTCACGCCCACTATGCCCCCAGTGTTGGTGTCTTCCACACACTGGCCGATTCAGTTTACCTTGGTCTCATACAGAACAGAGATCAGTACAGCGCAGGAACAGGCCATTCGGCCCACAATGTTGTACTGGACCAGCTAAAAAGTAAATCAAAAGGACACAGAATCTAATACCTCCTTCCCACATAATGTCCAAATCCCTCCATCTTCCTCACATCCATCTGTCAATCTAAATGTCCCTTAAAAGCCTCTAATGTATTTGCCTCTCCCACTATACCACAGAGTGCATTCCAGGTACCCACCACTGAGTAAAAAACTTACCCCTCACATCCCCCTTGAACCTAATCCCCTCTCACCTTCAATACCTGTCCTCTGGAGTTGGGCGTTTCAATCCTGGGAAACAGACACTCCTTATCTGCTCCATCTCAGCCTTTCATAATCATAAAAACCTCGATGAGATCTTCCCTCAGCCTCCACTGCTGCAAAGAAAAAACCCGTTTTCTGCCCCAGCCAAACTGCTTGCACAAAGAAGGCCCCCGCTTACATGAGGGAAGTTGAACCCCCCCCCCCATGACAACAACCCTATTATTTTTACACATTTCCTTAACCTGATTACACATCTATTCCTCAATGTCCCGATGGCTATTGGGGGTTCTGTTGTACAATCCATCAGTGTGATTTCACCCTTCCTATTCCTGAGTTCTACCCAAATGAACAGTCTCTGACCCTCCATTGTGTCTCTCCCGAGTGCAACTGTGATATCGTCAGAACTTCTCAGCTCCAGCTCAAAAGTGAGCAACGTCCCCTTCATGAGCACAAACTTTTGTAACGTCAAACCCCCTTTTTGAGTATCCATGCCTTGCTTGTGGAAGAATTCCACCCCCCCTGCATCTCTCCGTAAACATCGGCATACCACTTCCACGGGGCAGACAGAGCAGGGACTCCCCCCCACCAGGGCTGAAAGTGGTGGGGTTTGGGGGAGAGGGAATGCCAGTCTCTGTTTGGGGAGATGCTCCATGCAGACCCCAACCACATGAAGGCCAGATACATCAGAAAGGGTCCCTCTGATCAGGAGTACCTGACGATCCCCTATCAGAACTCAGTGGTTACCTGGGATCATCTCATAGGTTTTGCACGTGGTGTCCGTCGGCTTCTCCTGCCCGGCGTTGGGGCTTGTCCTCCTATCTGGATCTGGGACGAGAGAAGGTCCAGGTGAGAAATGGAGTTTGGGGGATAGGTCCAGGGCTGAGACTGATTCTTCCTACAACGTCCACACACCAGCCAGCTCTGTTCTTCCACCACACTCCCCCAGTCTCAGTTCCATCACTCTGACACACTCCACACACAGACTCCTTCCCAATCCCTCCGTTTGCTCATCCCCCAACCTCCTCCGTCATTCAGAAGGACAGGCTCGTAGGCAGAGGAAGTGGGGTGGCTCTCTTGCTAAAAACTAAAATCAAATCCTTAGAAACAGGTGAATAATATTGGAAGATGTTAAATCCTTGGGGGTTGAGTTAAGAAAATGCAAGGATAACAAGACCCTCCTGGGGGTGATATAAAGGATTCTCAACAGTAGCCAGGATGTGGGGCAGAAATTACAACGGGAGATAAAAAAAAGGCAGGACAAAAGGGCAATGTTACGATGGTCATGGGCGATTTCAATGTGCAGCAGATTAGGAAACTCAGATTGGGGCTGGATTCCAAGAGAAGGCATGAGAGTGGAGCTGGCCAAAGTTGATTGAAAGGGAATACTAGCAGGGATGACAGTAGAACTGCAATGGCTGGAATTTCTGGAGCAATTCGGAAGGTGCAGGATAGATAAACCCAAAGAAAAAGAAGTCTTTTAAATGGAGGATGATGCAACCATGATGACAAGGGAAGTGAAAGTCGGCATAAAAGCAGAATAGAGGGCAGAGAATAGAGCAAGAATTAGTGGGAGGTTCGAGGATTCAGAAGCTCTTAAAAACCAATAGAAGGTAACTGGAAAAAACAATAAGGAGAAAAAAGCTGAAATATGGAAGTAAGTTAGCCAACAGCATAAAAGAGGATGCAAAAAGGTTTTTCAGATATATCAAGAGTAAAAGAGAGGGGACAGTGGATATTGGACGGATGGAAAATGATGCTGCAGAGGTAGGACAAAGAAATGGTGGATGAACTTAATAAATGTTTTCAAACTCAAGTTCCAGTTCAGTTTACTTTCATTCAACAGTACACTTTTTTAAAATCACCAAACGAAACAACGTTCCTCCGGACATACGTAAAACACTCACACAGATTAATATCAACACTTGTAGATTCATAAATAATAAGGTGCATTTGTGACACAAGTTAAAAAGTAGACCGCATCATGCTTCAAGTGTGATGTGACCTGGCAGGAGGCTGGGAGTTCAGTGTCTGACAGCCCGGGGAAAGAAGTTGTTTCCCATTCTAATAGTTCTTGTGTCAGTCTGTACGATGGAAGAAAGCAGCTGTACATCTGAAACTGGAGAGTGTCATGGGGTAAGAGTGAGTGAACTTGCTGATACTAAGGAGAAGGTGCTTGGGAAGCCAAAAGGGCTAAAGGTAGGTAAATCACCTGGACCAGATGGAATACACTCCGGGGCTTTGCAAGAGATGAAGGCATTAGCAGGGATATTTCAACAACACTGGATTCTGGAATGGTCCTGGAAAATTGCAAATGTCACTCTGCTCTTAAAGAAGGGAGGGAGGCAAAGGACAGGAGATTATAGGCTAGTTAGGCCTGACTTCACAGGCTGGGAAGGAGTCCATTATTAAAGATGAAGTTTTGGGGTACTTGGAGGCACATGAGAGAAAAGGCCGATGTTAGCATCGTTTCCTTAAGGGGAGATCTTGCCTGAGAAATCCGTTGGAATTCTTTGAGAAAATAACAGGCAGAATAGACAATTGGTGGATGTTGTGCATTTGGATCTTCAGAAGGCCTCTGACAAGCTGTCACACACGATACTAATAAACAAGAGCCCATGATTTTACAGGAAAGATACGAGCATACTGTAGTTAGTAGACTGACTGACTGACAGAGGGAAAGATTGGGATTAAAGGCCTTTTCTAGTTGGCTGTTGGTGACTGGTGGTGTTCCATAGGGTTCAATATTGGAACGGCTTCTGTATGACCCATGTATCTGTTCTCCATCTGCATGCTATTCTGAGTTTCACGTTTATTATGGTAACTAGTCACATGAGTGGGGACGGGGTCAAAGTGAAGAGAGTAAGTTCCACCTTCATGCTTTATTCATTGCAGTTTGTAGTAGATGGGGACGGACAGATGTCGTATCTTTTGCTGATCACGCAATAACACTCAATTACACTTAGCTTAGACTTGGGCATGCTTAAGTTTCATTGATTCAAGATTGTACGTTTACTAATTGCTAATAAAGGATCAAATACATATCGAGCTTTTTGTAAAATTGATTATTGGAGTGAGGGTGCATCATGTCAAATCCGTAGGGTTGCCAGCAGTGGCAATTGTTTTGGTTTGTTTGGCCATGACAGCTTCTTTTCACATTATATGTCAATGATATGGATGATGGAATTGGTGGCTTTGTGGTCAGGAGCATTTCTGGGCCTCTTATCTCAGAAAGGATGTGCTGGCATTGGAGATGGTCCAGAGGAGGTTCACGAGAATGATCCCCCTGGGAATGAAAATGTTCGAGAATGAGGAGTGTTTCATTGCTCTGGGTCTGTGCTCACTGGAGTTCAGAGAAAGAGGGTGGATCTCATTGAAACCTATGGAATAGTGAAAGGTCAGTATAGAGCGGATGTGAAGACAATGTTTCCTATAGTGGGGGAGTCTAGGACAGAGAGGGCACTTCCTCAGAACTGAAGGACGTTCCTTTGAAACAGAAGTGAGGAGGATTTTCATTGGCCAGAGGATGGTGAACCTATGGAATTTATTACCACAGAAGACTGTGGAGGCCAAGTCATTGGTTATATTTAAAGCAGAGGTTGATAGGTTCTTGATTAGTAATGGTGTCAAAGGTTACAGGACAAGGCGGGAGAATGAGGTTGAGAGAGACAATGTCCCTACTCAGCAGCCATAACTCTAATATAAATGAAACATAAAGTAACTTTATTATCACAGTACATACATGCCAACATATACAACCCAGAGAATCATTTTCTTGCAAGCATTCCCAGGAAAAAACTAAAATATACAACAGAAAGTGTGAAAACCTCGACATAAAAACAAACAACCAGTGTGCAACAGAAGACAATTTGTGGAAATAAATCAAAGATAGATGATGATAAATGCTGAGAACATGAGTTGTGGAGTCCATAAAAATGAGTGTGTAGGCTGTGCAATCAGTTCAGAAGTGAGTTGAGTAAAGTCGCCCACACTGGTGTAGGAGCCAGATGGTTACTGTTCCTGAACCTGGGGGTGTGGGACCTTGGGCTCCTGGAACCATTTCCAACTTCAGGCCCCATTCCTTCGTGACGAACCCTCTAACTTACGACCAGTCTGTCACTTAACTCTCCTCCTTCACAAAGCCCAGCTCTCAACCCTTGTTCCCGACTGTTGGACCACCCACAAGCTCGCCACACAAACAGCCACAGTGGCTTGTTGTTGAAAGTTACAGCATCTTCCTTTCAAAGCCCACACACAACACCAGCACCTCAGTGTACAATTCTCTCCCCACCTCCAACAGAGGGATCTCAATACAGGACAGAGAATTGTCCAGACAGGGGACGAGTCACCGACACCGGTGATCCCCACCCCACGGGAAACCACATCCAACAGGGGAGACGATGCACGACTGAGAATTGTCCAGACGGGGGACGAGTCACCGACACCGGTGATCCCCACCCCACGGGAAACCACATCCAACAGGGGAGACGATGCACGACTGAGAATTGTCCAGACAGGGGATGAGTCGCTGACACCGGTGATCCCCACCCCACGGGAAACCACATCCAACAGGGGAGACGATGCACGACTGAGAATTGTCCAGACGGGGGACGAGTCACCGACACCGGTGATCCCCACCCCACAGGAAACCACATCCAACAGGGGAGACGATGCACGACTGAGAATTGTCCAGACAGGGGACGAGCCACTGATACTGGTGATCCCCACCCCACGGGAAACCACATCCAATAGGGGAGACGATGCACGACTGAGAATTGTCCAGACGGGGGACGAGTCACTGACATCAATGATCCCCAC
This sequence comes from Hypanus sabinus, assembly GCF_030144855.1. Lineage (NCBI taxonomy): Eukaryota > Metazoa > Chordata > Chondrichthyes > Myliobatiformes > Dasyatidae > Hypanus > Hypanus sabinus. Next base: position 485,927 of record NW_026779700.1, read on the forward strand.
CCCACGGGAAACCACATCCAACAGGGGAGACGATGTACATCAGCTACAAGGGCATCCAGTGAGAGAGATTCTCCATTCCCCACCGAAACTAGGTCTTGGTTCCTGAGGATGTATCTCCTGCTGGGACAGGGGACAGTTCCCGGCTGAGTTCACCAGTAGACGGTCCTTTGATTTGTTCCTCTGAGGAATTCCAGTGAACTGGAATAACGGACCACAGACGTGGGAGGGTGACGGAGAGGAGACACCAGACCTGGTGACCAGACCAGGACGGGGGAAGAAACCAAAACCATTCGGTGTCCCTTCACCGATTCGCTCTCTCAAACCTCCGTCACTCCACGTGACTCCCCTCAGTGGGAGTGAGGAGGAATTTCCAGGACTGAAACCGAGGAGAATCATTCCCTTTGGTGAACCCAACCATGGATACCTGAGCTTGCAGACCCTGCTGGGGTGGTGGACAAACCCGGACCAGGTCCTCCAGTCGCAGACCCCTGGGGTTCCTGAGTGGTGTCCGACTGGGAATCTGCAAAGAGAGTAACAGGGTGGGTGGGGACAGGCGAGCAGCGGATCAGGGTGGAGAGAGTAAATGAGTTGGGGAGTGGTCATCACGAACAGAAACATCTATAATCTACCAGTGTGAAACTGGTCAAACCTCTGGATCTGCACACAACCTAATCCCCTCAGACAGTCCACACCCTCCCTCTTCACTCAATCCTCTCCCCTCAGTGCCCATTGCTCGCTCCTCTGACCCCCCTACCATCCTTCACTCCTTTACCTCACACCAATCTCTCACCCGATGACCATTATGAAACAACCACTTAAATCACAAATAAGAGAAAATCTGCAGATGCTGGATGTCCTGATTAGATGTCTTGGCCTGAAACATTGACTTTTTCCTCTTTTCTGTAGACGCTCCCTGGCCTGTGGAGTTCCTCCACTATTCCGTGTTTAAAACCACTGAAATCCGCTCACCACCAAACCACATCTCTCAGTCCTTGTTCTCCGGCATCGTTATCATTACGTGCCATATCATATCACATGGGTGATCAAGGTCTGTCCGTCACCATGATTGTTCTGGGCAAATTTTTCAACAGAAACAGTTTGCCATTGCCTTCATCTGGGCAGTGTCTTTACAGGATGGGTGACTCCAGCCATTACCAATACTCTTCAGAGATCGTCAGCCTGGTGTCAGTGGTTGCAGAACCCGTATATGTGATGTGTACCAGCTGTTCACACGACCATCCACTACCTGCTCCATGGCTTCACGTGACTCTGATCGTCATCCTGGTGTCAGTGGTTACAGACCCGTATATGTGATGTGTACCAGCTGTTCACACGACCATCCACTACCTGCCCCATGGCTTCACGTGACTCTGATCGTCATCCTGGTGTCAGTGGTTACAGAACCCGTATATGTGATGTGTACCAGCTGTTCACACGACCATCCACTACCTGACCCATGGCTTCACGTGACTCTGATCGTCATCCTGGTGTCAGTGGTTACAGACCCGTATATGTGATGTGTACCAGCTGCTCACACGATCACCCACTACCTGCCCCATGGCTTCACGTGACTCTGATCGTCATCCTGGTGTCAGTGGTTACAGAACCCGTATATGTGATGTGTACCAGCTGCTCACACGACCACCCACTACCTGCCCCATGGCTTCACGTGACTCTGATCGTCATCCTGGTGTCAGTGGTTACAGACCCGTATATGTGATGTGTACCAGCTGCTCACACGACCACCCACTACCTGCCCCATGGCTTCACGTGACTCTGATCGTCATCCTGGTGTCAGTGGTTACAGAACCCGTATATGTGATGTGTACCAGCTGTTCACACGACTTTCCACTACCTGCTCCATGGCTTCACGTGACTCTGATCGTCATCCTGGTGTCAGTGGTTACAGAACCCGTATATGTGATGTGTACCAGCTGTTCACACGACCATCCACTACCTGCCCCATGGCTTCACGTGACTCTGATCGGGTGGGGGTGGGAGGGGCGAGGAGGGTTGCTGCACTTCAGCCACATTTGAGTAGCAGGGTAACAGAAGGAAGAAGCACCTTGCACCTCCTTTGGTAGAGATGTATCTCCACCCCACCAGTTCTCTGCCATCTTATAGCAACCAACCCCGTGGACTGTTCACCACAACAACACTCACTGCCTTTGGAGAGATGATGGATGTCGGTGGAAATTGATGCAAGATGGAGAGAAGGATCAGCTGAACGATCACTATCACCTCACCAGGACGCACATCCAGCAGGTGAATCAGTCTATAAGAGGTTCGATGTCACAGAGCGAGAAACTGAAAAACCCCAATGGACACGAGACCTGATACCTGAGGATCTCTGTCCCTCTGAGACAGAGGATGGCGATGGGGTGGGTTGTCCTGTAGATGATCCTTCGGGCTGATCCATTGTGGAAGCCTCCAGGTCTGGAACAAAGTAACAGAGACATGGGAGAGAGGCAGAGATTAAACAGGGACAATAATTTATAAAGATGAGAGATTCTGCAGATGCTGAAAATCCAGAGCAACACACACAAAATTTCTGGAAGAACTCAGCAGGTCAGGCCGCATCTCTGGAGGGGAATAAACAGTGAATGTTTTGGGCTGAGAACCTTCATCCGCACTGGAGAGGAAGTGGAAAGAAGCCAGAATAAAGAGGTGGGGAGGAGTACAGCTGGCAGGTGATAGGTGAACCGAGGTGAGTGGGAAGATGGGTGGGTGAGGGAGGGGGTGATTTGAGAAGCTGGGAGGTGATATGTGGAAGAGGTGAAGGGCTGAAGGAGGAGTAATCCAATCACAGAGAACAGAATAAAATGATAGAGGAGGGGGACCAGAAGGAGGTCATGGGTTGGTGAGAAGAAGAGAGGGGTTAACAGGGGAGTCAGAATGGGAGTTGAAAAAGAGAGAATTGGTAGAAGGGGGAAATTACTGGACGTTAGAAAAACCAATGTTCATACCGTTAGTTTGGAAGCTACCCAGATACAATATAAGGTGTTGCCCCTCCTGATTTTGGCCTCATCAGGTTAGTGGAGGAATCCTTGGAAAGACGTGTGGGAATGGGAATGGGAAGTTGAATTGAAATGGGTAGACAATGGGACAACAATTTGAAAAGGAGGTCTCAGATCTGAAGAGATACCAAATCCATCCAGTTCAGTTACTCTCCCTCGTGTATGTCTGTGACCAGTCACGAGTCTCAGTCAAAGCCCAGATGAATATTGAGGTCTGAAGAAGGGGAACATGACCCCACCATGGATATGTGAGTTCACAGACCCTGAGTTTCCTGAATTGTGAAGGATCTACAGTCACTGATCCCTGGGGTTCTCAAGTTGAGACTGACAGGGAATCTGTCCCTGAACTAGCAGACACAGCTGGTATGGTGGTCAGACCCAGACCAGGTTTACCTGTCATTGATCCCTGGGGTTCACAAGCTGAGACTGACTGGGAATCTGTCCCTGAACTAGCAGACACAGCTGGTATGGTGGTCAGACCCAGACCAGGTTTACCTGTCACTGATCCCTGGGGTTCACAAGTTGAGACTGACAGGGAATCTGTCCCTGAACTAGCAGACACAGCTGGTATGGTGGTCAGACCCAGACCAGTTTTACCTGTCACTGATCCCTGGGGTTCACAAGTTGTGACTGACAGGGAATCTGTCTCTGAACTAGCAGACACAGCTGGTATGGTGGTCAGACCCAGACCAGGTTTATCTGTCACTGATCCCTGGGGTTCACAAGTTGTGACTGACAGGGAATCTGTCCCTGAACTAGCAGACACAGCTGGTATGCTGGTCGGATCTGGACTGGGTTTACCTGTCACTGATCTGTGGGCTTCTGAAGTTGTATCCCATAGGGAATCTGTACCTGAACTCACAGACACAGCTGGTATGCTGGTCGGATCTGGACTGGGTTTACCTGTCACTGATCTGTGGGCTTCTGAAGTTGTATCCCATAGGGAATCTGTACCTGAACTCACAGACACAGCTGGTATGCTGGTCAGACCCAGACTGGGTTTACCTGTCACTGATCCATCGGGTTCACAAGTTGTGACTGACTGGAGATCTGCATGCGAGCTTGAAGACCCTGCTGTGGTTGTGTTAAAACCCGGACCAGGCTCTCTGGTCGATGACCCCAGGGATTCCCAAGTTGTGTCAGAATGGAAATCTGTAATAAGAAGATATATGAAGGATGGGTAATGCAGTAAATAAGGTTTACATTAGGTCAGGAAGGAACTCAATGGCAGGGAATAGTCCAGGTCAAATCTGTCCTCTAAAATACACACACTCCCCTCTCCTTTGTTCTTTAATACTTTTGTCTTGCACTCTTAAATCCCTCTCCTCACAGCTCCCTCTCTCAGCATTAACTCTGTATCACTCTCTTTTCAGTCTCTCCTTCCTCCCCCCAATTGGAGCGTCACTCTCACTGATCTCTCTGCCCAACTCTCCTCACACAATCATCACTCTCTCTTCACTCGCCTCATTCCTCCCACTCCAGCATCCCGCCTCTATCTCCATCCCTCTCTCCTGTGTGTTTTCACCCATTTCCTTCTGTCCACGAAGTGAATTACTTAAATCCCACTCCGGTCGCTTCTCTGTCTCATCTGTCACCTCACAGTCATTCCTCCTTTCCTCTCTGTGATCATCCTCCCCTCACACAAACATCATCCCTCCTCCCTCGTTCATTCCACCCTTCACTGTTCATTCCTCTCACCCAACTCACTCCAACCCCAACAGAGCCTCAACCTCACGACTCACCAAACACAACCCAACAGACAGGAGAGAGGAACCACTGACTCCACCATTCACACCCCTACCCACAATGCACTGTACATTCAGTAGGTGAACTGGTCCATGGGAGGTTCAACCCCACAGAGTGACAGAGTCTGAATGAACACAGACAGACATGAGACTTGGTACCTGAGGATGTGTCTCCCGCTGGGACAGAGGACAGTTCCTGGGTGTGTTCTCCAGTAGACAATCCTGTAGACTGTTCCAATGTTGAAGTCTCCAGGTCTGCAACAAAGTAACAGAGAGATGGAAAATGGGCAGAGATTAAACTACACAACAGGGACAATAATTTGTACAGACCAGAAATTCTGCAGATGCTGTAAATCTAGAGCAATGCACACAAAATGCTGAAGGAACTGAGAAGGTCAGGCAGCACCTCTGGAGAATAATAAAGAGTCGATGTTTTGGGCCAAGACACTTCGTCAGGACTGGAAAGGAAGGGGGCAGAAGCCATGATAAGGTGGTGAGGAGAGAACAAGCTGCTAGGTGATAGCTGAAGTCAGGCAAGTGAGGAGATATCTGGGTGATGAGCAGGCTGATATGAGAAGCTGGGAGGTGATATGTGGAAGAGATAAAGGGATGAAGAAGGAGAAATCCAAGGAGAGAGGACAGTGAACCAGAGAATAAAGGGATGGATGGGGAGACAAGATGAAAGAGATGGGCAGGAGAGGAGAAGAGAAGGACTAAGAGGGAGGCCAGAATAGCAATGGAAAAAGAGAGAAGTGGGAGAGAGGAAAAACTACCAGAAGTTAGCAAAATTGGTATTTATGCAATCAGGTTGGAAGTTACCCAGAACAGAATATGAGGTGATGCTCTTCAAACCTGTGGGTGCTCTCATCAGTGGGACATAGAATTAAAGTGGGACTCAACCAGAACAATTTGTCAAAGAGATCTCTGCTTAGAAAAGAAACCAAAACCATCCAGTCCTGCTCACAAACTCTCCCATCCAAAATTTCTGTCACTAGTCAGTTCTCTCAGTCAAAGCCCAGATGAATATCAAGGACTGAAGCAGGGAAAGACCACTCCATTCACTGACCCCTCCCTCCCCCCTCACGAAGACCTGAGCTCACAGACCCTGCTGTAGTGGTGAACAAACTTAGACCAGTTTTTTTCCATTGCTGCTCCCTGGGGACCCTGAGTTCTATTCGACTGGGAATCTGTACCTGAGCTCACAGACCCTGCTGTGGTGGTGATCAAACCCGGACCTGGTTCTCCAGTTGCTGTTTTCTGGAATTCCCAAGTTGTGTCTGGCTGGGAATCTGTACCTGAGCTCGCAGACCTCGCTAGGGAGGTGGTGAAACCAGGTCCATGTTTTCCGGTTGGTGATACTTGGGGTTCCCGAGTTGTGTCCAACTGAGAATCTGTATTCAGAAGATATACAAAAGAAAGTTAAAGTAGTATACAAGCTTTATGTTCGATCAGGAACAAACTCAAAGGCAGGAACAGGAGGCTCAAGTCAAGGTCAAATCTGTCCTCTGAAATACACACATTCCCCTTTCCTTTCCTCTTTCATACCTCTACCCTTGTCTCTCAAATCCCTCTCTTAATATCTCCCTCTCCCGGCATTCACTCTGTCTGCATCACTCTCTTTTCAGTCTCTCCTTCCCTCCCTCCAGTTAGAGCATCACTCTCACTGATCTCTCTGCCCAACTCTACTCACACGGTCATCACTCTCTCTTCACTCACCTACATTCCTCCAACTCCAGCATCCCACCTCTCTCTCCATCCCTCTCTCCAATGTGCTTTCTCCCATTTCCTTCTGTCCACGTACTGAATTACTCAAATCCCTCTCCAGTCGTTTCTATGTCTCATCAGTCACCATGCAACTCCTCACAATCATTCCTCTCTTCCTCTCTGTGACAATCCTCCCCTCACACAAACATCAACCCTCCTCCCTCCTGTGTCATTCTCATTCATTCCACCCCTCGCTGTTCCTCCTGTGTCATTCTCATTCATTCCACCCCTCGCTGTTCATTCCTTCCACCCCACTCACTCCAACCCCAACAGAGCCTCATCCCTCACGATTCACCAAACCCAACCTGACAGACAGGAGAGAGGAACCACTGATTCCATCATGCACATCCCTACCCACAATGCACTGTATATCCAGTAGGTGAACTGGTCCATGGGAGGTTCAACCCCACAGAGTGACAGAGACTGAATTGACACAGACTGACATGAGACTTGGTACCTGAGGATGTGTCTCCCGCTGGGTCAGAGGACAGTTCCTGGGTGTGTTCTCCAGTAGACAATCCTGTAGACTGTTCCAATGTTGAAGTCTCCAGGTCTGCAACAAAGTAACAGAGAGATGGGAAATGGGCAAAGATTAAACAACACAACAGGGACAATAATTTGTACAGACGAGAAATTCTTCAGATGCTGTAAATCTAGAGCAATGCACACAAAATGCTGAAGGAACTGAGAAGGTCAGGCAGCACCTCTGGAGAATAATAAAGAGTCGATGTTTTGGGCCAAGACACTTCATCAGTCACCGTACAACCCCTCACAGTCATTCCTCCCTTCCTCTACCTGACCAATGGGTGGAGTTAAGTGTGATTTCTTGATGCTTGTTACTGCTTGTATGTGTGAAGGGGATGGGGGCTTTGGGGTTTTAAGAGTTTTTCTGTCGTTCATTCTTCTGTAATTCATGAACACAATCTCACTATTCCTCTTTTTGCATTATTTATTTATTTCTTTTTGATTGGAACGTACAGGAATATCTTTTATGTCTTGCTCTCCACTGCTGCCAAAAACAACAAATTTCACAAGAGACATTAGTGATAATAAACCTGATTCTGATCCTGAATCTCTGGCCACTGACCATGAATCGATGTCCTCTAGTTATATTCACCCTGATCAGTGGTAATATTTCCAGCAGGACGTCCCACACCACCAGCTTCCGGAACATTCATTTTTCATTCATTTTTAATCTTTTTCTATTGAATTTAAAAAATATATATAAAGACAAATACAAATCAGAGGAGTGGTTATATCAAATACCTATTCCAAGAAAAGTACAAACAACAAATGAGTGTAGACTATTAAAATCATATATAGTATAATATTGAGCTAATATATAAAAGGAACCACAACTCCTCTTAACAATTCAAAAAAAGACTAAAAGGTTTCTATTATTATGAAGAAATAAACCCACTAAACTAACATAAAACAAAAAAAGGAGACTGGGCAGTCCATTTCAGGATCTAATTACAATAAAAAAGCGAAAAATCTTTCCAGTCAAATCTGAAACATCACGCAGAAGAAGAAAAAAGATTAACTAAAAAAGAGAAAAAAGTAAAAGAGAAGAAAATTAAAATCATATGAAAATATTGAATGAAAGGTCACCAGGTTTGGTCAAATTCAAACATCCGACTCCTAATTTTCTCCAAGCATAAACATGACATAATGGAGGAGAGCCAAAAAAATAGTAGGTGGATTAGGATCTTTCCAATACAACCGAAGAGCTCTCCTAGCCAAGAAAGTTGAAAAAGCTATAATACGTTGAGCGGATGCAGAAACATTTCCTGCTTCCTTCGGAGTGATCCCAAAGATTGACCTAAGTGAATTACATTGTAGGTCCAAACCTATGACTTTGGATAACGTTCTAAAATCATCTCTCCAAAAACTATTTAATTTTATACAAGACTGAAACATATGAATTACGGTACCCACCTCAGCATTACATCTATCACAGGTGGGATTTGTATTAGAAAAAATATGCGCTAGTTTAGCTTTTGACATATGCGCCCTGTGCACTACCTTGAACTGAACCAAGGAGTGACGGGCACAGATAGATGAATTGTTAACTAAATGATAAATTTTGTTCCATTGACCATCTGAAAGTGACTCCTGAAGTTTCAGTTCCCAAGCACGTTTAACCTTATCATTAGACATCATTCGTAAATTCATAAGCCATTTATATATAATGGCTACCAATCTTTTTTGAGATGGTTTAAGCTGAAAAATAACATCTATCATATTTGGTAAATGAGCAAATAGATAATTCGGTAATAAATCTTGTAGAAAATTCATAACTTGTAAATATCTAAAAAAAATTGCGTTAGATATATCATATTTATCCACAAGCTGTGAAAAAGACATTGAACAATTCTCTAAAAACAAATCTAAAAAAGTTTTTATTCTCTTAGTTTTCCATATTAAAAAGGCCTCATCTAGAATTGATGATTTAAAAAAACTAGTTAAGATGAATATTACTAGAGAGAACAAAGTTATTCCAATCAAAAAATCTGCAAAACTGATACCAAATATTTCATGTATGTCTAACAATAGGATTGTTAGAGCTTGTCTACCAATCCTAGAAAACAAAAAAAGAGGAGCTCCCAGTAAGGAAGCCAAAGAAAACCCCCTTACCGAGCTCTCCTCCAAGTCAAACCATGAAGGACAATCTTGATTATCTATACCGTAAATCCAAAAAGTAATACAACGAATATTAATTGCCCAATAGTAAAATCTAATGTTTAGTAACACCAATCCTCCATCTTTTTTTGACTTTTGCAGTAAAGGTTCACTCAATCTAGAACGCTTATTATTCCAGATATATGACAGGATCATAGAATGTACTCTATCAAAGAAAGTTTTCGGGACAATGGATGGAACAGCTTGAAACGTATATAGAAATTTTGGTAAAATTACCATTTTTTAGCATTTATTAACCAATTAATGACATCGTCATAGGTGACCATTTAGAAAGCATTAGTTTTGTATATTCAATTAGAAGAAGAAAATTATATTTAAATCATTAAAATGTTTAGTAATTTTAATACCAAGATAGGTAAAGTAATTTTTAGCCATATTAAAAGGTATTTGATCATAATAATCAGAATAATTACTAATAGGAAATAATTCACTTTTATGAAAGTTTATTTTATATCCAGAGACAATACTGAATTCAGTAAATATGGATATCATAGAGGGAATATATTTCCTAGGGTCTGAAATATAAACTAATAAATCATCTGCATATAACAAAACCTTATGTAATTTATCCCCTCTCTTAATACCCTGAACAGAGTTAGAATCCCTAAGAGCAATAACAAGTGGTTCTAAAACCAAATTAAAGAATAAAGGACTAAGAGGGAAACCCTGACAATTTCCTCTATATAATCTAAAATAAGGAGATTTTTGACTGTTAGTTATAACCGCAACCATTGGGGCTTGATAAATCAGTTTTAATCCAGGAAATAAATCCCAGTCCAAAGTTAAAGCTCTCCAAAACCTGAAACAAATAAGGCCATTTCACCCTGTCAAAAGCTTTCTCTGCACCAAGAGAAACAACATTCAGATTATTTGACTAAGGGAGAATGAATAATATTAAACAGTCATCGAATATTAAAACATGAATACCTAGTTTTAATAAATCCAGTTTGATCATTTCAGATAACAGTGGGCAAAAATTCTCAAGTCTATTAGCTAAAATTTTAGAGAGAATTTTAAAACCCACATTCAATAGGGAAATTGGTTTATAAGAGGCACATTCAGAAAAATCTTTTCCTTTTTTAGAAATCAATGAAATTGATGCATCATAAAAAGTTTTCAGAAGATTCCCATAAGATATACAATCAGTGAAAGTTTGACAAAGATGTGATGTAGGCATTTCATTAAAGGTCTTATAAAATTTCACTGCATATCCCAGTGCTTTCGCTAATTACATAGAGGATATAGCCTTGGCTATTTCCTCTTGTTTAATAGGTGCATCTAGTACATTAATATCTTGAGTAGAAACTTCAGGTATATTTATTTTTTGCAAAAATCTATTCATAATAATAGTATTATCAGGGAATTCAGATTTATAATTAGAATAGAAATCCATAAATATCTTATTAATTTCATACGGGTCTAATATTTCAGTTCTATCTGATCTACGTATTTTCAAAATCTGTCTTCTGACCATATTTGCCTTTAACTGACCAACCAACAGTTTACATGATTTAACAACATGTATATAAAACTGACTTTTAGATTTAAAAATTTGCTGTTCAATGGGGAAGGTCAAAAGCAGATCATGTTGTGTTTGGAGTTCAACCCTTTCCTTATATAGGTCTTCACTAGGTCTTACTGAGTACGCTTTATCTATCTCTCTAATTTTATTAGTAATCACTGAGAGTTCCGCTTTGGTTTTCCTTCTTAGATCTGCTGAATATGAAATTACCTGTCCAATAAAGGATTTCATCGTATCTTACATAACCAAATTTGACATACCGTCAATTGTATTAAGTTAAAAAAAATACAGAAATTTGCTCCTTGATAAAACTAACAAAACCTGGATTCTTTAACAATATGGGATTCAATCTCCATAGTGACATTTTCAAAAAATTATCAGAGAGTGCCAGGGTTAAACTCACAGGCACATGATCTGACAGCGCAATGACATCATACACACACTCGTCAACAGAATATAACAACAGTGTATCTAGAAAAAAAAAATAATTCTTGAATATTTCTGATGAACGTGTGAGAAAAAGAAAAATCTTTGTCATTAGGCTGTTTATATCTCCAGATATCGACCAGGCCATATTCTAAAAGAAAAGAGTTAATACAGCTTGCTGCTTTATTAGGAAGCGACGGATTGGTTGATGACCTGAAAATCGCCGGATTTAGGCAACAGTTAAAGTCACCGCACAGGATCAATTTATATTCATTTAGATTCAGTAGCTCAGAAAAAAAGCTTCTTAAAAAAATCAGAACTGTCTGAATTAGATGCATAAACACACACCAGAGCTATCTTTTGAACGCAAATAAACGGTTGACAATTAAATATCTTCCAATTGAATCAGTAACAGTGTTAAAGTGTACAAAAGGGATTTTAGAATTAACAAAACTAGATACCCCTCTAACTTTATTGTTGATAAAGAATGATATAAAGGTCCCTTCCAAATTTAAAAAAGAGATCTTCAAGCTGTCTCTGTACATGAGTCTCTTGCACAAATATAATATCCACATGAAGTGTTTCTAATCTCTTAGCTTCAGGAACATTTATCACCCACAACCATCAGACTCCTGACCAGCGTGGATAACTTCACTCACATCAACTCTGAACTGATTCCACAACCTACAGACTCATGTTCAAGGAATCTACAACACATCATCTCAGTATTATTTCATATTTTATTTCAATAATTTGCCTTATTTCACACATTGGCTGTTTGTTAGTCATTGTTTTTGTATAGTTTTTCATAAATTCTGTTGGATTTCTTTATTTTCCTGTAAATGACTGCAATAAAATGAATCTCTGGGTAGTATATAGAGACAAAGAAGTACTTTGATAATAAATCTTACTTTCAGTGAGTCGACACTATCTGTACACCTCGTAATCTTCTATACATTTTTATATATCCTCAGAATCAGAATAATAATCACCATTGGGCATCACTGGAAATTTGTCATTTTGCAGAAACAGTGCAGTGGAAAACTAAAATTTCCTTTAATTTCTTAAAAATATTTACTAATTTATTGGAAGTTACAGCAGGGTAATGGGTCCTTTTGGACCAACAAGTCTGTGCTGTCCTATTACACCCATGTGGGCAAACATTGAGTAAAAGACAACAAACTGAGCAAATACTAAAGAACAATAAAAATAATGTGTAAATAAACAATAAATATCAAGAACATGAGGTGAAAAGTCCTTGAAAGTGAGTCCATAGGTTGTGGAAACAGTTCAGTAATGCGGTGAGTGTTGAGTGAAGTTATCCCCCCTGGTTCGAGAGCCTGATGTCTGAGGGGTAATAACTGTCCCTGAACCTGGTGGTGTGGGTCCTCAGGCTCCTGTACCTTCTTCCTGATGGCAACCACATGAAGAGAGCATGTCCTGGGTAGTGGAGGTTCTGATGATGAATGCTGACAATGTTCCATGTCGATATGCTCAATGGTGGGGAGGGCTTTATCTGTGAAGGACTGGGCCATCAATTATTTAGAGATTCAACACAGTAACCGGCCCAATGAGCCCCACCACCCATGTGACCAATTAACCTACTAACCCAGACGTCTTTGTAATGTGGTAGGAAACCGACACAGTCACAGGGAGAATGTACAAACTCCTTACAGACAGCAGCAGTAACAATTAAACAAATAGTGAAAATGTCCTGCCTGAATGTCACTCCAAACCTCACCCACCGGACACTTTCATTTCCCCCACCCCTGAGCACCAGGTCTCAGCCCCCCTGCTCTGTCACTGAGCCGTCTCCACACGTCTTCCAGACCAGCCTCCGTCCAAGGCAGGTCATTCCCAATGAGTGAATCACCCTTTCCGGAGAGCTCATGTACTCCTGAGATTGTCAGTGGGGATAGAACGGACTCCATCGTTCACATCCCACTGAGAGACACAGATAACCACTGAATCAGCTCACGAGAGCCTGTCGTCCACAGAGTTGTGGAATGAACCCTCCCCTCAACCCTCCATAGTCACATTTTTCTACCTGAGGACGTGTCTCCCAATGGGACAGAGGATGGTTCCTGGGTGGTCCCTCCAGTTGATGACCCTTTGGCCTGTTCCCTTGGAGAAATACCCAGGTCTAGGATAAAGGAATGGAGACATGGGAGAAAGAAAATCACCAGAACATCGTACCTCTCTGCCACCACTGAATCTCACCTAAAATCTTCATCACTACGGGTGACTCCTGTCATTCGGAGTCGGGATGAAATTCTGGGACTGACAACGGGGATCAGCATTCGATTTGATGATCCCCACCACCAATTCCTGAGCTGTGGACTGTCCAACGTCCATTGTCTCTCCCCCCCCCACCACCCCCACAACTGTCTCCAGCTCCCTCTCAGCACCCCTCCTCCCTCCAGTCCCCATCTTGTATCCCAGACTTCTCTCCCATCCCCACCTACAATCTCCCTTCATTCCTCCTCCCTCCTCCTCACTCCCCTCTCCCCACCACTCTCCCACTTCCCTTCACTCCAGTCATTCCCCTCTGATCCCCCCCCATTCTCCTCAATTTCCCCTCCCCTCTTCCCCCCAACAATCTTCACATTGTCCCTATGCGTGAGAGGGCAGCCCAAGAGTCTCAGGTCACCTCATTGTAGGAAGGATGTGGAAGCTTTAGAGAGACTGCAGAATAGACTTACCAGGACGATGTCTGGATTAGAGAGCAGGTCTTGTGAGGAGAGGTTGAGTGAGCGAGGGCTTTTCTCTTTGAAGTGAAGAAGGATGGGAGGTGACTTGATGGAGATGTACAAGATGGTAAGAGGCATAGATCGATTAGACAGCCAGACTTTTCCCCAGGGAGGAAGTGGCTAATACCAGGGGATGTAATTTTATGTGACTGGAGGAAAGTATAGGGTGGATGTCAGAGGTAAAGTTCTTTACACAGAGAGTGGTGAGTGTGTGGAACACCCTGCAAGGGGAGCTGGTACAGACAGATACAATGTTATGCAGACCTACTCTGAGATCACTCTAACCCTTCCCTCTCATATAACCCTCCAGTTTTCTGTCATCCACTTACCTATGAGTTTGTTAAATGCCCCGAATGTATCTGTCTTTACCACCACCCCTTGCAGGGCTTTCCACACACCCACCTCTCTCTCAATGTAAAGACTTTCACTTCTGACATCCACCCTATACTTTCCTCCAGTCATTTTAAAATTATACCCCCTGGTAATAGCCACTACCTCCCTGGGGAAAAGTCTGGCTGTCTACTTGATCTGTGCCTCTTACCTTCTTGTACACCTCCATCAATCACCTCTCATCCTCCTTCACTCCAAAGAGAAAAGTCTTCACTCACTCAACCTCTCCTCATAAGACCTGTTCTCTAATCCAGATATTGTCCTGGTAAATGTATTCTGCACTCTCGCTAAAGCTTCCACATCTTTCCTACAATGAGGTGACCTGTGACTCCGTCATACATAAATGTGCATGTGAAAATCCCAAAGGGAAGAGGGGAGGGGACACTGAGAAGAAGGGAGGGGTAAGAAGGGAATTACTCCACCCCGCCTCCAATCACCTCGCTTCATCCCACACACCAGACCTTAATCCCATTCCCCACCTCCAGTCTCCTTCCACTTTCCCTTCCCCTGATGCCTCTTTCCAACCCTCCTTCCTCTCCCCATGGTCTTCCCTCCACCCCAGTCTTTCCCTTCCTTCCCATCCATTCTCCTTCACTCTTTCCCATTCCCTTTCTCCCCACCGGGGCCTTTACAATGTTTCCCTGCTCCCCATGTGTGTCAGGGCAGCCTGGGTTGGGTGGTTCTGCTCACCTCATTATAGGAAGGATGTGGAAGCTTTCGAGAGTGTGCTCAGGCTTTTATCACTGGAGTGAAGGAGGATGAGAGGGGACTTGATAAAGGTGTGAAGGATGGGAAGAGGAATGGATTGAATGGACAGCCAGCTATTTCTCCCCCAGGATGGATGTGGCTAATACCAGGGGCCATAATGTTCAAAGCTAAGTATGATTGTTTTTTTTTAGTAATTTATTTTTTATTGAAGTTTATCATTAAACAAATATTTCCATAAGATGTACTTCAGATACTGTGTGTGTAGGCCTCTGTTAGTCTCGATAGACCACGGGTTTGCACCTTGGAAAGTCTCCAGGACACAAGCCTGGGCATGGTTTTTTTATGGAAGACCAGCAGTTACCCAAACTGCAAATCTCCCCTGTCCACGTCACCGATGTTGTCCAAGGGAAGGGCAATAGGACCCATACAGCTTGGCATCAGTATCGTCACAGAGCAATGTTTGTTTAAATGCCTTAGGTGCGGTTAAGTTCAGATACTGTACATATATATCATATAATCATATTTGTCACAAATACTGTAAGGCATATACTTAGAGAAAGGAGAGAAAGAACAATCAAAATAAGAAAACCACGTATAAAGTAGGGAGTGATTTTTTTTTACAACATCTTCATTGACTTGTGAGAATAAAATCAGGCCGATGAGGAGTTATGTAGTTAAACCATTTTTCCTAATATGAATCAAATTTTTCCAACTTATTTACACACAGAGAGTGGTGACTGCATGGATGTTCTGCCAGGGGTGATGGTGGAGTCAGATATATTAGGGGTATTTAAGAAACATTGAGATAAATATTGACATTATCCACACTGGTTCAGGAGCCTGATGGTTTGAGGGGTAGTGTGGGAGCTAAGGCTCCTGTACCTCCTTCCCGATGGCAGCAGTGAGAAGACAGCATGGACTGGATGGTGGGGTCCTTGATGATGGATGCTGCTTGTAGATGTGTTTAATGGTGGGGAGGGTTTTTCCTGTGATGGACTGGGCTGCATCCACTACTGTTCTGATCTTGGGCATTGGTGTTTCCAGACCAGGCTGTCATGCAACCAGTCAGAAATACTCTCCACCACACATCTATAGAAGTTGGTCAAAGCTTTAGGTGACAGACTGAATCTGTGCAAACTTCTCAGAAAGTCGAGGAGCTGCCATGCCTTCTTTGTAATGACACTTACATACTGGTCCCAGGACAGATCCTCTTATCGTACAAGATGTCTGTTCAAGAGTCTGATGACAGTAGGGGTAGAAGCTGTCCTTGAGCCTGGTAGTACGTGCTTTCAGACTTCTGTATCTACTGCCCGATGGGAGAGGAGATGAGAGAATGTCCAGGGTGGGGTATTTGATTACGCTGGCTGCTTTACTGAGGCAGCAAGAAGGGTAAACAATGTCTGTCTGTACTTCTTGCCATAGTAATTCTAATATTCTAATAATGTGTTTTAATGATCTAATAATAATCAGTTTATAATAATAAATTATAACTGAGGACACAGCAGATTTCTATAGATGTACAGTGGAGAACATTGTAACTGGTTACATCACTGTTTGATATGGAGATACCAAAGCACAAGCTTGAAAAAGGCTGAACGTTGTAAATTCAACCTGCTCCCTCATGGTCACTGGTCTCCCCACCATCGAGGACATCTTCCAAAGGCCTCATCTCCTCATGTCCCTTCTCACCTGGAAGATCTTTGGCCTTCAGCATAGAGTGGTGGCCTGACGTCTAATTCCTCCAAATACCTCCCCCTAAACTCTAACCTGATGACTAACTTCCCACTCTCTCCCCAATACCATCTCTACAAACTTATAAAAACAACTAAATCTGCGACGTTATCTTGATGGAGAGCACAGCCAGGCACCATCTTGACCATCTATTGTACAACACTCCCCAGATACCATCTTGACCATCTATTGTACAATACTCCCCAGACACCATCTTGTCCATCTATTGTACAACACTCCCCAGATACCATCTTGACCATCTATTGTACAACACTCCCCAGACAACATATTGACCGTCTATTGTACAACAGTCCCCAGATACCATCTTGATTATCTACTGTACAACACTCCCCAGACACCATCTTGACCATCTATTGTACAACATTCCCCAGACACCATCTTGACCATCGATTGTACAACACTCCCCAGACACCATCTTGACCATCTATTGTACAACACTCCCCAGACACAATCTTGACTATCTATTGTACAACACTCGCCAGACACCATCCTGACCATCGATTGTACAACACTCCCCAGACACCATCTTGACCATCGATTGTACAACACTCCCCAGACACCATCTTGACCATCTATTCTAAAACACTCCTCAGATACCATCTTGACAATCTATTGTACAACACTCCCCAGACACGATCAATCACTGTCATGGGGCTGCTGGACTGATTTACACGTTCCTACACCATATCTTCTGAATAATTGTCTATTGGTGTTGCAACCATTACAATTCTGATAGAAACATATCAAAGGTTAAATTTTTGTGAGAGAACAAAGGACGTCTCATTATGACAGATACAAAGTAACATTTCATAAATGTAAATTGGTCAGTGGATGTAAATAATCTGGAATGGTTTGGGAGGTGGTGGGTGGAGAGATTCCATCAACATTACTGAAGATTTATTCTGGGTAACACACATTGCCACAATCATGAAAAAGGCACACCAGAAGCTATATCTCATTCGGAGATTGAGGAGATTTGCCTGGTTGCCAAAGACTCCAGCAAATTTCTACAGATGTACCGTGGAGAGGATTCTGACGGGTTGTATCACTGTCTGGTGTGGAGGGGCCACTGTACAGGATCAGAAAAAGCTGCTGAGGGTTGTAAACTCAGCCAGCTCCATCATGGGCTCTATCTTCCCCATCATCGAGGACAATTTCAAAAGGAGATGCATCAAAGATTAAAGTTCAGATTAAATTTATTATCGATGCACTTGTTTATTACTGTAATGAACACGAGAAAATCTGCAGAGGCTGGAAATCCAAAGCAAAACACTCAAAATGCTGGAGAAACACAGCAGGTCAGGCAACATCTGTGTAAAAGCGTAAACACTCAATGATTCAGCCCAAGACACTTCTTCAGGACTGAGAGGGATGGGGGAAGATGCCTGAATTAAAAGGTGGGGGTAGGGGAGAGAGGTTAGCTGGAAGGTGATAGGTGTAGCCAGGTGGGTGGAAAAGGTCAAGGGCCAGAGAAGAAAGAATCTGATCAGAGACCAGAGTGAACAATAGTAGAAAGGAGAGGAGGATGTGAACCAGGGATAAGTAACAGTTGGGTGAGAAGAAATAAAAGGTCAGAGTGGAGAATAGAGGAAGTAGGGGGAGGAGGGGGGAATTTTGTTCAGCAGAAGGAGAAATCGATATTCATACCAGCAGGTTAGACGGTAGAGAATGAATATAATGTGTTGCTCCTTGACCTTGAGGGTGGCCTCATCTTGGCACAAGAGGAGACCATGGATCAACATGTCGGAACGGGAATGGGAATAGTCATTAAAATGTTTGGCCATCAGGAAATCCCGCTTATGATGGATAGTGCGGAGGTGCTCGAGAAGCTGTTCCCCCAGCTTACGACAGGTCTCACCATTGTAGAGGAGGCCACACCGGGAACACTGGACACAACAGACAGCAGATTCACGGTTGATGTGTTGCCTCACCTGTTTGGGGCCGTGAATGGAGGAGAGGGAGGAGGTGCCGGGGCAGGGGTAGCACTTAGGCCACTTGCAGGGGTAGGTGCTGGGAGGGAGATTAGTGGGGAGGGATGAATGGAGAAGGCAATTGTTGAAGAAGCGACCACAGGGAAAAGCAGAGGGGTGGTGGGGGGGGGGGGGAAAGGTAAAGATATGTTTCGTGGTCTGATCTCTTTGGATATGGCTGAAGTTTCAGAGCATAATTTATTGGAGAGGGAGGCTAATGGGTGGTAGATGAGGAAAAGAAGTACTCAATCACTATTATGACGGTCGGAAGATAGATGTACGTGAAATGGAGGATTTGCGGGTGAGGGAGGGAAAAATCCGTTCTTTAAATGAGGTGGACATCTCTGATGTCTTGGAATGGAAAGCCACAACCTGTGAACAGATGTTGCAGAGCTGTGGCGGTGCAACTTGAGTCAAGATGAGGCCACCCTCAATATGAAGGAGCAACACCTTACATGGGTAGTCTCCTACCGATTGGTATGAAAATCCATTTCTCCTTCCAGTAAGTAAAATTTACTCCCCCACACCCACCAGAGTCCAAATCTGTCCTCTGAAATACACACCCTCCCCTCTCCATTGCTCTTTAATACCTCAGTCTTTCACTCTTAAATCCCCCTCTTCAATTCTCCCTCTCAGTATTCACTCCGACTACATCTCTTTTGTCAGTCCCCCCTCCCCTCCCTCCAGTTGGAGTGTCACTCTCACTGATCTCTCTGCCCAACTCTCCTCACACAGTCATCACTCTCTCTTCACTCGCCTCATTCCTCCCACTCCACTATCCCACCTCCCTCTCCATCCCTCTCTCCTGTGTGTTTTCACCCATTTCCTTCTGCCCACGTACTGAATTACTCAAATCCCTCTCCGGTCGTTTCTATGTCTCATCAGTCACCGTGTAACTGCTCACAGTCATTCCTCCCTTCCTCTCTGTGACAAACCTCCCCTCTCACCTCCATCACTCCTCCACTCCCTCCAGTATCACTCAGTCACTCCACACCTTTCCACTCAATCCTCCCACCCCACTCTCTCCAACCCCCAACAGAGCCTCATCCTTCACGACTCACCAAACCCAAGCCAACAGACAGGAGTGCAGAACCATTGACTCCATCATTCACACCCCTACCCACAATGCACTGTACATCCAGTAGGTTTACTGGTCCGTGGGAGGTTCAAAGTCACAGAGTGACAGAGACTGAATGAACACAGACAGACATGAGACTTCGTACCTGAGGATGTGTCTCCTGCTGGGACAGAGGACAGTTCCTGTGTGTGTTCTCCAGTAGACAATCCTGTAGACTGGTCCAATGTGGAAGCCTCCAAGTCTGGAACAAAGTAACAGAGAGACGGGAGATTGGCAGACAACGGGGTCAAGCAGTTGTACAGACGAGCGTATCTCCGGATGCTGTGAATCTAGAACAATGCACAGAAAATGCTGAAGGTCCATCAGCACCTCTGGAGGAGAATAAACAGTCAAAGTTTTGGGCCAAGATACTTCTTCAGAACTGGAAAGGAAGGGGGCAGAAGCCCGAATAAGAAGGTGGAGAGTGTACAAGCTGGCAGGTGATAGGTGAGGCCAGGCAGTGAGAAGATGTCTGGGTGTGTGAGCAGGATGATGCCAGAAGCTGGGAGGTGATATGTGGAAAAGGTAAAGAGGTGAAGCAGGTGAAATCCAACGAGACAGGACAGTGGACAATGGATTAAATAGATGGAGGAGGGGGACCAGAGGGAGGAGATGGGCAGATGAGGAGAGGGGAAGGGCTGAGAGGAGAGCCAGAATGGGAATGGAAAAAAAGGGAAGTGGGAGGGAGAAGAATTTACTGGATGTAAGAGAAATCGATATTCATGCCATCAGGTTGGTGCTGACCCTGACAGACTATGAGGTGTTGCTCTTCAAACCTGGGGTTGATCTCATCAAGTCAGAGGAGGCTGTGGACAGTCATATCAAAAGGGAATGGTAAGTAGAATTAAATTGGGTAGCCACCGGAACAAGAATTTGACAAAGAGATCTCTGATTTGAAAAGAAACTAAAACCATCTAGTCACCATTCACCACCTCTCCCTCCCAAAATTTCTGTGACTGGACACGTCTCTCAGACAAAGCCCAGATGAATATCGAGGACTAAAGGAGGGAAAGATCATTCTATTCATTGACCCTCACAAACCCCATCATGAATACCTGAGCTCAGAGACCCTGCTGGGCTGCTGGTCAAACCCAGACCAGGCTCTCCTGTCGTTGTTTCCTGGGCTTCCCAAGTTGTGTCTGACTGGGAATCTGTACCTGAGCTCAAAGACCCTGCTGGGCTGGTGGTCAACCCTGGACCAGGCTCTCCGGTCACCGATCCCTGGCGTTCCTGAGTTGTGTCCGACAGAGGTTCTGCAATAAGAAAAAATACAAAGGAAGGGTAAAGTAGTAAACAAGTTTTACATGTAACGTTTATGCGATGGGCTGGTATATGTCAAGGGGAAAATTCCAGCCACTTGCCAACCCCGCCTCCCGTATAAGCAGATGCTGTGGAAAACAAGTTAACACAGCGTCGCACACACAATATCAAGCTCACACCGGATACAGTTATAGATTATACTTTAAGGACTTTACTAGAACTAAGTGATTACTAACGATACAGTATATATGAAGGAAAAGAAAATAAAGAAAAAGGCGCCAAAACGTATCAGTCAGTTTAGTGCACATCATTGGAGATCAACCATCGAACCGTTCGACGGCTCTTCGCTCTCCTCCAACCTCCACAACCTCGCACCTGGGACCACCCGGGTGGTCGACCGAGCAGTGCGGCACACGTCCACCTTCTTCGGCATCTTCTTCCCGACTCTCGAAAAGACCGCAAAAACCCAGTTCCCAAATCCACAAGGAAAAAATGACATCCAACCCCACTGGTTAACAAATGAATACAATCCCCGTTATAACCATATAACCATATAACAATCATAGCATGGAAACAGGCCATCTCGGCCCTCCTAGTCCGTGCCGAACTCTTAATCTCACCTAGTCCCACCTACCCGCAACTCAGCCCATAACCCTCCACTCCTTTCCTGTCCATATACCTATCCAATTTTACCTTAAATGACACAACTGAATTGGCCTCTGCTACTTCTACAGGAAGCTCATTCCACACAGCTATCACTCTCCGAGTAAATACCCCCTCGTGTTTCCCTTAAACTTCTGCCCCCTAACTCTCAAATCATGTCCTCTCATTTGAATCTCCCCTACACTCAATGGAAACAGCCTATTCACGTCAACTCTATCTATCCCTCTCAAAATTTTAAATACCTCGATCAAATCCCCCCTCAACCTTCTACGCTCCAATGAATAGAGACCTAACTTGTTCAACCTTTCTCTGTAACTTAAGTGCTGAAACCCAGGTAACAACCTAGTAAATCGTCTCTGCACTCTCTCTAATTTATTGATATCTTTCCTATAATTCGGTGACCAGAACTGCACACAATATTCTAAATTTGGCCTTACCAATGCCTTGTACAATTTTAACATTACATCCCAACTTCTGTACTCAATGCTTTGATTTATAAAGGCCAGCGTTCCAAAAGCCTTCTTCACCACCCTATCTACATGAGACTCCACCTTCAGGGAACTATGCACTGTTATTCCTTGATCTCTCTGTTCCTCTGCATTCCTCAATGCCCTACCATTTACCCTGTATGTTCTATTTGGATTATTCCTGCCAAAATGTAGAACCTCACACTTCTCAGCATTAAACTCCATCTGCCAACGTTCAGCCCATTCTTCTAACCGGCATAAATCTCCCTGCAAGCTTTGAAAACCCACTTCATTATCCACAACACCTCCTACCTTAGTATCATCAGCATTCTTACTAATCCAATTTACCACCTCATCATCCAGATCATTTATGTATATTACAAACAACATTGGGCCCAAAACAGATCCCTGAGCCACCCCGCTAGTCACCGGCCTCCATCCCGATAAACAATTATCCACCACTACTCTCTGGCATCTCCCATCGAGCCACTGTTGAATCCATTTTATTACTCCAGCATTAATACCTAACGACTGAACCTTCTTAACTAACCTTCCATGTGGAACTTTGTCAAAGGCTTTGCTGAAGTCCATATAGACTACATCCACTGCCTTACCCTCATCAACATTCCTCGTAACTTCTTCAAAAAATTCAATAAGGTTTTTCAAACATGACCTTCCACGCACAAATCCATGCTTGCTACTCCTAATCAGATCCTGTCTATCCAGATAATTATTAATACTATCTCTAAGAATACTTTCCATTAATTTACCCACCACTGATGTCAAACGGACAGGTCTATAATTGCTAGGCTTACTTCGAGAACCCTTTTTAAACAATGGAACCACATGAGCAATACGCCAATCCTCCGGCACAATCCCCATTTCTAATGACATCTTAAAGATCTCCGTCAGAGCTCCTGCTATCTCTACACAAACTTCCCTCAAGGTCCTGGGGAATATCCTGTCAGGACCCGGAGATTTATCCACTTTTAAATTTCATAAAAGCGCCAGTACTTCCACCTCTTTAATTGTCATAGGTTTCATAACTTCCTTACTTGTTTCCCACACCTTACACAATTCAATATCCTTCTCCTTCGTGAATACCGAAGAGAAGAAATCGTTCAAAATCTCTCCCATCTCCCTCGGCTCCACACATAGCTGACCACTCTGATTTTCTAAGGGGCCAATTTTATCCCTCACTATCTTCTTGCTTTTAATATAACTGTAGAAACCTTTCGGATTTACTTTCACCTTATTTGCCAAACCAACCTCGTATCTTCTTTTAGCTTTTCTAATCTCTTTCTTAAGATTCCTTTTAGATTCTTTATATTCCTCAAGCAATTCCTTTACTCCATGCTGCCTATATCTATTGTAGACATCCCTCTTTTTCTGAACCAAATTTCTAATATCCCTTGAAAACCATGGTGCTTTCAAACCTTTAACCTTTCCTTTCAACCTAACAGGAACATAAAGATTCTGTACCCTCATAATTTCACCCTTAAATGACCTGCATTTCTCTATTACATCCTTCCCATAAAACAACTTGACCCAATCCACTCTCTCTAAATCCCTTCGCATCTCCTCAAAGTTAGCCTTTCTCCAATCAAAAATCTCAACTCTAGGTCCTGTCCTCCCCTCCATAATTATATTGAAGCTAATGCGATTGTGATCACTGCACCCGAAGTGCTCCCCAACACATACATCTGTCAGCTGACCTATCGCATTCCCTAACAGGAGATCCAACACTGCCCCATCTCTAGTTGGTACTTCTATGTATTGTTGCAAAAAACTATCCTGCACACATTTCACAAACTCTAAACCATCCAGCCCTTTTACAGATTGAGCTTCCCAGTCTACGTGTGGAAAATTAAAATCTCCCACAATCACCACCTTGTGTTTACTACAAATATCTGCTAACTCCTTACACATTTGCTCTTCCAACTCATGCTCCCCATTAGGTGGCCTATCAAACACTCCTATCAGTGTTACTACACCTTTCCCATTCCACAATTCCACCCAAATAGCCTCCCTAGAGGAGCTCTCTAATCTATCCTTCCAAAGCACCGCCATAAGATTTTCTCGGACAAGCAATGCAACACCTCCTCCTCTGGTCCCTCCTACTCTATCACACCTGAAGCAACTAAATCCAGTAATATTTAGTTGCCAATCACACCCTTCCTGCAACCATGTTTCACTAATAGCTACAACATCATAATTCCAGGTATCAATCCACGCTTTAAGCTCATCCACCTTTCTTACAATGCTCCTAGCATTAAAATAGATACTTTTAAGTTACTCTCCACCTCCTCCTCTCTTTTTATCCCTAACAATGCATTCAAATTTATTATCCTTTTCTTTCATCTCCCCTACATCTTCGGGCTGAGCGCATCCCTTCTCCATCACCTGACTTTCCTCCCTCACACTGTCTCTTTACTTGCTCTACTGGTGAACTAACCTGCTCTCCCATAGTTTCCTCAAATTGATTCCCGCCCCCCCCCATCTTCCTAGTTTAAAGTCTGCCCTGTAGCCCTAGCAAACCTCCCCGCTAGGATATTGGTCTCCCCAGGATTCAAGCGTATCCCGTCCTTCTTGAACAGGTCACGCCTGCCCCAGAAGAAGTCCCAATGATCCAGAAACTTGAATCCCTGCACCCTGCTCCAATCCCACAGCCACACATTCATCCTCCGCCTAATTCCATTTCTACTCTCACTGTCGCGTGGCACAGGCAGTAATCCCGAGATTACTGCCTTTGCGGTCCTTCTTCTTAACTGCCTTCTTAACTCCCTATACTCTCGTTTCAGGACCTCTTCCCCTTTCCTACCTATGTCATTGGTACCTACATGTACCACGACCTCTGGCTCCTCACCCTCCCACTTCAGGATATCTTGGCCGTGATCAGAAACGTCCCGAACCCTGGCACCAGGGAGACAAATTACCATCCGGGACTCCTGATCACTTCCACAGAACCACCTGTCAGAACCCCTGACTATCAAGTCCCCTATTAATATGGTCCTCTTTCTTCTATCCCTACCCTTCTGATCTACAGGGCCGACCTCTGTGCCGGAGGCCCGGCCAGCAATTCTAAACCTAAACAGGCTGCGAGAAGCTTCGAGAATGCTCTGCAAGACAACACTCTCTCACTAGTTAGCATAACAAAGAAGCAGATTTACTTTTAACGAACAAAGACGCCATTTTGAATTAACATATGCAGTACATAAGGAAGGAACTCAATGTCAGGAACAGGAGGCTCAAGTCCAGGTCAAATCTGAAATACACACACTCCCCTCTCCTTTGCTCTTTAATCCCTCCACCGTTGTCTCTCAAATCCCTCTCTTCACATCCCCCTCTCTCAGCATTCACTCTGTCTGCATCACCTCCGTCAGTCTCTCCTTCCTTCCCTCCAGTTGGAGCGTCACTCTCACTGATCTTTCTGCCCAGCGCTTCTCACACAGTCATCACTCTCTCTTCACTCGCCTCATTCCTCCCACTCTAGCATCCCACCAATCTCCCCATCCCTCTCTCCAGTGTGTTTTCACCCATTTCCTTCTGTCCACGTACTGAATTACTCAAATCCCAATCTGGTCATTTCTATGTCTCATCAGTCACCGTGTAACTGCTCACAGTCATTCCTCCCTTCCACTCTGTGATCATCCTCCCCTCACACAACCATCATCCCTCCTCCCTCCTGTGTCATTCTCATTCATTCCACCCCTCGCTGTTCATTCCTCACACCCCACTCACTCCAACCCCAACAGAGCCTCATCCCACACGACTCACCAAACCCAACCCAACAGACAGGAGAGAGGAACCACAGACTTCATCATTCACACCCCTACCCACAATGCACTGTACATCCGGTAGGTGAACTGGTCCATGGGAGGTTCAACCTCACAGAGAGACAGAGACTGAATGAACACAGACCGACATGAGACTTGGTACCTGAGGATGTGTCTCCCGCTGGGTCAGAGGACAGTTCCTGGGTGTGTTCTCCAGTAGACAATCCTGTAGACTGTTCCAATGTTGAAGTCTCCAGGTCTGCAACAAAGTAACAGAGAGATGGGAAATGGGCAGAGATTAAACAACACAACAGGGACAATAATTTGTACAGACGAGAAATTCTTCAGATGCTGTAAATCTAGAGCAATGCACACAAAATGCTGAAGGAACTGAGAAGGTCAGGCAGCACCTCTAGAGAATAATAAAGAGTCGATGTTTTGGGCCAAGACACTTCGTCAGGACTGGAAAGGAAGGGGGCAGAAGCCATGATAAGGTGGTGAGGAGAGAACAAGCTGGTAGGTGATAGCTGAAGTCAGGCAAGTGAGAAGATATCTGGGTGATGAGCAGGCTGATATGAGAAGCTGGGAGGTGATATGTGGAAGAGATAAAGGGATAAAGGAGAAATCCAGACCAGACCACCAGATTCAGGAACATTCATTTTTCATTTATTTTTAATCTTTTTTTATTGAATTTAAAAAATATATATATAAAGACAAATACCAATCAGAGGAGTGGTTATATCAAATACCTATTCCAAGAAAAGTACAAACAACAAATGAGTGTAGACTATTAAAATCATATATAGTATAATATTGAGCTAATATATAAAAGGAACCACAACTCCTCTTAACAATTAAAAAAAAGACTAAAACATTTCTATTATTATGAAGAAATAAACCCACTAAACTAACATAAAACAAAAAAAAAGGAGACTGGGCAGTCCATTTCAGGATCTAATTACAAAAAAAAGTGAAAAATCTTTCCGGTCAAATCTGAAACATCACGCAGAAGAAGAAAAAAGATTAACTAAAAAACAGAAAAAAGTAAAAAAGAAGAACATTAAAATCATATGAAAATATTGAATGAAAGGTCACCAGGTTTGGTCAAATTCAAAAGATGTATCAAACGTCCGACTTCTAATTTTCTCCAGGCTTAAACATGACATAATGGAGGAGAGCCAAAAAAATAGTAGGTGGATTAGGATCTTTCCAATACAACCGAAGAGCTCTCCTAGCCAAGAAAGTTGAAAAAGCTATAATACGTTGAGCGGATGCAGAAACATTTTCTGCTTCCTTCGGAGTGACGTAAGTGGATTACATTGCAGGTCCAAACCTATGACTTTGGATAACGTTCTAAAAACATCTCTCCAAACATTATTTAACTTTATACAAGACCGAAACATATGAGTTACGGTACCCACCTCAGCATTACATCTATCACAGGTGGGATTTATATTAGAAAAAATATGTGCTAGTTTAGCTTTTGACATATGCACCCTGTGCACTACCTTGAACTGAATGAAGGAGTGACAGGCACAGATAGATAAATTGTTAACTAAATGATAAATTTTGTTCCATTGACCATCTGAAAGTGACTCCTGAAGTTCCAGTTCCCAAGCACATTTAACCTTATCATTAGACATCATTCGTAAATTCATAAGCCATTTTATATATAATGACTACCAATCTTTTATGAGGTGGTTTAAGCTGAAAAATAACATATATCATATTTGGTAAATGAGCAAATAGATAATTTGGTCATAAATCTCGTAGAAAATTCCTAACTTGTAAATATCTAAAACATTTTCTGTTAGATATATCAT
The DNA here is from genome assembly GCF_030144855.1 of Hypanus sabinus. Lineage (NCBI taxonomy): Eukaryota > Metazoa > Chordata > Chondrichthyes > Myliobatiformes > Dasyatidae > Hypanus > Hypanus sabinus. Next base: position 513,780 of record NW_026779700.1, read on the forward strand.
ATTTATCCACAAGCTGTGAAAAAGACATTGAACAATTCTCTAAAAACAAATCTAAAAAAGTTTTTATTCTCTTAGTTTTCCATATTAAAAAGGCCTCATCTAGAATTGATGGTTTAAAAAAACTAGTTAAGATGAATATTACTAGAGAGAACAAAGTTATTCCAATCAAAAAATCTGCAAAACTGATACCAAATATTTCATGTATGTCTAACAATAGGATTACGAGCTTGTCTATCAATCCTAGAAAACAAAAAAAGAGGAGCTCCCAGTAAGGAAGCCAAAGAAAACCCCCTTACTGAGCTCTCCTCCAAGTCAAACCATGAAGGACAATCTTGATTATCTATACCGTAAATCCAAAAAGTAATACAACGAATATTAATTGCCCAATAGTAAAATCTAATGTTTAGTAACACCAATCCTCCATCTTTTTTTGATTTTTGCAGTAAAGGTTCACTCAATCTAGAACGCTTATTATTCCAGATATATGACAGGATCAAAGAAAGTTTTCGGGACAAAGGATGGAAAAGCTTGAAACGTATATAGAAATTTTGGTAAAATTACCATTTTTTAGCATTTATTAACCAATTAATGACATCGTCATAGGTGACCATTTAGAAAGCATTAGTTTTGTATATTCAATTAGAAGAAGAAAATTATATTTAAATCATTAAAATTTTTAGTAATTTTAATACCAAGATAGGTAAAGTAATTTTTAGCAATATTAAAAGTTATTTGATCATAAAAATCAGAATAATTATTAAAAGGAAATAATTCACTTTTATCTACATTTATTTTATATCCAGAGAAAATACTGAATTCAGTAAATATGGATATCAGAGAGGGAATAGATTTCCTAGGGTCTGAAATAAATCATCTGCATATAACAAAACCTTATGTAATTTATCCCCTCTCTTAATACCCTGAACAGAGTTAGAATCCCTAAGAGCAATAACAAGTGTTTCTAAAACCAAATTAAAGAATAAAGGACTAAGAGGGAAACCCTGACAATTTCCTCTATATAATCTAAAATAAGGAGATTTTTGACTGTTAGTTATAACTGCAACCATTGGGGCTTGATAAATCAGTTTTAATCCAGGACATAAATCCCAGTCCAAAGTTAAAGCTCTCCAAAACCTGAAACAAATAAGGCCATTTCACCCTGTCAAAAGCTTTCTCTGCACCAAGAGAAACAACATTCAGATTATTTGACTAAGGGAGAATGAATAATATTAAACAGTCATCGAATATTAAAACATGAATACCTAGTTTTAATAAATCCAGTTTGATCATTTCAGATAACAGTGGGCAAAAATTCTCAAGTCTATTAGCTAAAATCTTAGAGAGAATTTTAAAACCCACATTCAATAGGGAAATTGGTCTATAAGAGGAACATTCAGAAAAATCTTTTCCTTTTTTAGAAATCAATGAAATTGATGCCTCGTAAAAAGTTTTCAGAAGATTCCCATAAGATATACAATCAGTGAAAGTTTGACAAAGATGTGATGTAAGCATTTCATTAAAGGTCTTATAAAATTCCACTGCATATCCCAGTGCTTTCGCTAATTACATAGAGGATATAGCCTTGGCTATTTCCTCTTGTTTAATAGGTGCATCTAGTACATTAATATCTTGAGTAGAAACTTCAGGTATATTTATTTTTTGCAAAAAATCTATTCATAATAATAGTATTATCAGGGAATTCAGATTTATAATTAGAATAGAAATCCATAAATATCTTATTAATTTCATACAGGTCTAATATTTCAGTTCTATCTGATCTACGTATTTTCAAAATCTGTCTTCTGACCATATTTGCCTTTAACTGACCAACCAACAGTTTACATTAATAACAACATTTATATAAAACTGACTTTTAGATTTAAAAATTTGCTGTTCAATGGGGAAGGTCAAAAGCAGATCATATTATGTTTGGAGTTCAACCCTTTCCTTATATAGGTCTTCACTAGGTCTTACTGAGTATGCTTTATCTATCTCTCTAATTTTATTAGTAATCACTGAGAGTTCCGCTTTGGTTTTCCTTCTTAGATCTGCTGAATATGAAATGACCTGTCCCCAATAAAGGATTTCGCCGTATCTTACATAACCAAATTTGACATACCGTGAATTGTATTAAGTTAAAAAAATACACAAATTTGCTCCTTGATAAAACTAACAAAACCTGGATTCTTTAACAATATGGGATTCAATCTCCATAGTGACATTTTCAAAAAATTATCAGAGAGTTTCAGGGTTAAATTCACAGGCGCGTGATCTGACAGCACAATGACATCATACACACACTCGTCAACAGAATATAACAACAGTGTATCTAGAAAAAAATAATTAATTCTTGAATATTTCTGATGAATGTGTGAGAAAAAAGAATAATCTTTGTCATTAGGGTGTTTATATCTCCAGATATCGACCAGGCCATATTCTAAAAGAAAAGAGTTAATACTGGTTGCCGCTTTATTAGGAAGCGACGGATTGGTTGATGACCTGAAAATCGCCGGATTTAGGCAACAGTTAAAGTCACAGCACAGGATCAATTTATATTCATTTAGATTCAGTAGCTCAGAAAAAAAGCTTCTTAAAAAGAATCAGAACTGTCTGAATTAGGTGCATAAACACACACCAGAGCTATCTTTTGAATGCATAATAAATGAGTGACAATGAAATATCTTCCAATTGAATCAGTAACAGTGTTAAAATGTACAAAAGGGATTTTAGAATTAACAAAACTAGATACCCCTCTAACTTTATTGTTGATAAAGAATGATATAAAGGTCCGTTCCAAATTTAAAAAAAGCAATCTTCATCCTGTCTCTGTACATGAGTCTCTTGCACAAAAATAATATCCGCTTGAAGTGTTTTTAATCTCTTAGCTTCAGGAACATTTATCACCCACAACCATCAGATGCCTGACCGGCGTGGATAACTTCACTCACATCAACTCTGAACTGATTCCACAACCTACAGACTCATGTTCAAGGAATGTACTACACATTATCTCAGTATTATTTCATATTTTATTTCCATAATTTGCCTTATTTCGCACATTGGCAGTTTGTTAGTCATTACTTTTGCATAGTTTTTCATAAATTCTGTTGGATTTCTTTATTTTCCTGTAAATGACTGCAATAAAATGAATCTCTGGGTAGTATATAGAGACAAAGAAGTACTTTGATAATAAATCTTACTTTCAGTCTGAGTCGACACTATCTGTACACCTCGTAATCTTCTATACATTTTTATATATCCTCAGAATCAGAATAATAATCACCATTGGGCATCACTGGAAATTTGTCATTTTGCAGCAACAGTGCAGTGGAAAACTAAAATTTCCTTTAAATTTGTTAAAAATATTCACTCATTTATTGGAAGTTACAGCAGGGTAACGGGTCCTTTTGGCCCAACAAGTCTGTGCTGTCCTATTACACCCATGTGGGCAAACATTGAGTAAAAGACAACAAAATGTGCAAATACAAAAGACCAATAAAAATAATGTGTAAATAAACAATAAATATCAAGAACATGAGGTGAAAAGTCCTTGAAAGTGAGTCCATAGGTTATGGGAGCAGTTCAGTAATGTGGTGAGTGTTGAGTGAAGTTATCCCCCCTGGTTCGAGAGCCTGATGTCTGAGGGGTAATAACTGTTCCTGACCCTGGTGGTGTGGGTCCTGAGGCTCCTGTACCTTCTTCCTGATGGCAACAACATGAAGAGAGCATGACCTGGGTGGTGGAGGTCCTGATGATGAATGCTGACAATTCTCCATGTCGATATGCTCAATGGTGGGGAGGGCTTTATCTGTGAAGGACTGGGCCATCAATTATTTGCAGATTCAGCACAGTAACCGGCCCAATGAGCCCCACCATCCATGTGACCAATTAACCTACTAACCCAGACGTCTTTGTAATGTGGGAGGGAACCGACACAGTCACAGGGAGAATGTACAATCACCTTAAAGACAGTGACGGTAACAATTAAACAAATAGAGAAAATATCCTGCCTGAATGTCACTCCAAACCTCACCCACCGGACACTTTCTTTTCCCCCACCCCTGAGCACCAGGTCTCTGCCCCCCTGCTCTGTCACTGAGCCGTCTCCACATCTTCCAGACCGGCCTCCATCCAAGGCAGGTCATTCCCGATGAGTGAATCACCCTTTCTGGAGAGCTCATGTACTCCTGGGATTGTCAGTGGGGATAGAACGGACTCCATCGTTCACATCCCACTGAGAAACACAGATAACCACTGAATCAGCTCACGAGAGCCTGTCGACCACAGAGTTGTGGAATGAACCCCCCACCCACCCACCTCTTCCAGTCACATGCTTTTCTACCTGAGGACGTGTCTCCCGATGGGACAGAGGATGGTTCCTGGGTGGTCCCTCCAGTTGATGACCCTTTGGCCTGTTCCCTTGGAGAAATACCCAGGTCTAGGATAAAGGAAAGGAGACATGGGAGAAAGAAAATCACCAGAACATCGTACCTCTCTGCCACCACTGAATCTCACCTAAAATCTTCATCACTACGGGTGACTCCCGTCATTCGGAGTTGGGATGAAATTCTGGGACTGACAACGGGGATCAGAATTCCCTTTGACGATCCCCACCACCAATTCCTGAGCTGTGGACTGTCCAACGTACATTGTCTCTCCCCCCACCACCCCCACAACTGTCTACAGCTCCCTCTCAGCACTCCTCCTCCCTCCAGTCCCCATCTTGTATCCCAGACTCCTCTCCCATCCCCACCTACAAACTCCCTCCCTTGTCTTCATTCCTCCTCCCTCCTCCTCACTCCTCTTTTTCTCCCCACCACTCTCCCTCCTCTCCACTTTCCCACTTCCCTTCACTCCAGTCATTCCCCTCTGGCCCGCCCCCCATTCTCCTCAATTTCCCCTCCCCTCTTCCCCCCAACAATCTTCACATGGTCCCTATGTGTGACAGGGCAGCCCAAGAGTCTCAGGTCACCTCATCGTAGGAAGGATGTGGAAGACTTAGAGAGACTGCAGAATAGATTTACCAGGATGATGTCTGGAGTAGAGAGCAGGTCTTGTGAGGAGAGGCTGAGTGAGTGAGGGCTTTTCTCTTTGGAGTGAAGAAGGATGAGAGGTGACTTGATGGAGATGTACAAGATGGTAAGAGGCATAGATCGAGTTGACAGACAGACTTTTCCCCAGGGAGGAAGTGGCTAATAGCAGGGCGTGTAATTTTAAAGTGACTGGAGGAAAGTATAGGGTGGATGTCAGAGGTAAACTTCTTTACGTGGAGAGTGGTGGGTGTGTGGAACAGGCTGCAAGGTGAGCTGGTACAGACAGATACAAAGTTGTGCATACCTACTCTGAATTCACTCTAACCCTTCCCTTTTATATAACCCTCCATGTTTCTGTCATCTACATACCTATGAGTTTGTTAAATGCCCCGAATGTATCTGTCTCTACCATCACCCCTTGCAGGGTTTTCCACACACCCACCTCTCTCTCAATGTAAAGTCTTTTACTTCTGACATCCACCCTATACTTTCCTCCAGTCACTTTAAAATTACACCCTCTGGTATTAGCCACTTCCTTCCTGGGAAAAAGTCTGGCTGTCTTCTCGTTCTATGGCTCTTACCTTCTTGTACATCTCCATCAATCACCTCTCATCCTCCTTCACTCCAAAGAGAAAAGTCTTCACTCACTCAACCTCTCCTCATAAGACCTGCTCTCAAATCCAGATATTGTCCTGGTCAATGTATTCTGCACTCTCTCTAAAACTTCCACATCCTTCCTACAATGAAGAGACCTGTGACCCTGTCGCATATAATGTGCATGTGAAGATCATAAAGGGAAGAGGGGAGGGGACACTGAGAAGAAGGGAGGGGTAAGAAGGGAATGACTCACCCCACCTGCAATCACCTCGCTTCATCCCACACACCAGACCTTAATCCCATTTTCCACCTCCAGTGTCCCTCCACTTTCCCTTCCCCTGATGCCTCCTCCTCACCCTCCTTCATCTCCCCATGGTCTTCCCTCCACCCCAGTCTTTCCCTTCCTTCCCATCCATTCTCCTTCACTCTTCCCCATTCCCTCCCTCCCCACCGTGGCCTTTACAATGTTTCCCTGCTCCCTATGTGTGTCAGGGCAGACTGGGTTGGGTGGTTCTGCTCACCTCATTATGGGAAGGATGTGGAAGCTTTCGAGAGTGTGCTCAGGCTTTTATCACTGGAGTGAAGGAGGATGAGAGGGGACTTGATAAAGGTGTGAAGGATGGGAAGAGGAATGGATCGAATGAACAGCCAGCTATTTCTCCCCCAGGATGGATGTGGCAAATACCAGGGGCCATAATGTTCAAAGCCAAGTTTTTTCTTTATTTTTTTTTTACACACACAGAGAGTGGTGGGTGCATGGACATCCTGCCAGGGGTGATGGCAGATTCAGATATATTACGGGTATTTAAGAAACACTGAGATAAATATTGACATTATCCACACTGGTTCAGGAGCCTGATGGTTTGAGGGGTAGTGTGGGAGCTAAGGCTCCTGTACCTCCTTCCTGATGGCAGCAGTGAGAAGACAGCATGGACTGGATGTTGGGGTCCTTGATGATGGATGCTGCTTGTAGATGTGTTTAATGGTGGGGAGGGCTTTTCCTGTGATGGACTGGGCTGTATTCACTACTTTTCTGATCTTGGACATTGGCGTTTCCATACCAGACTGTGATGCAACCAGTCAGAAATAGTCTCCACCACACATCAATAGAAGTTGGTCAAAGTTTTAGGTGACAGACTGAATCTGTGCAAACTTCTCAGAAAGTCGAGGAGCTGCCATGCCTTCTTTGTAATGACACTTACATACTGGTCCCAGGACTGATCCTCTTATCGTACAAGATGTCTGTTCAAGAGTCTGATGACAGTGGGGGTAGAAGCTGTCCTTGAGCCTGGTGGTACGTGCTTTCAGACTTCTGTATCTACTGCCCGATGGGAGGGGAGATGAGAGAATGGGGTATTTGATTACTCTGGCTACTTTACTGAGGCAGCAAGAAGGGTAAATAGTGTCTGTCTGTACTTCTTGCCATAGTAATTCTAATATTCTAATAATGTGTTTTAATGCTCTAATAATAATCAGTTTATAATAATAAATTATAGCTGAAGACACTGCAGATTTCTAGAGAGAGCACTGTAACTTGTTGTATAACTGTCTGAGATGAAGACACCAAAGCACAAGATTGAAAAAGCTACTGAGGGTTGTAAATTCAACCAGCTGCATCATGGTCACTGGCCTCCCGACCAACGAGGACATCTTCAAAAGGCCTCATCTCCTCATGTCCCTTCTCACCTGCAAGATCTTTGGCCTTCAGCATAGAGTGGTGGCCTAACGTCGAATTCCTCCCCATCCCTCTCCCTAAACTCTAACCTGATGACTAACTTCCCACTCTGTCCCCAATACCATCTCTACAAACTTATAAAAACAACTAAATCTGAGACTTTACCTTGATGGAGAGCACAGCTAGACACTATCTTGACCATCTATTGTACAACACTCCCCAGATACCATCTTGACCATCTATTGTACAACACTCCCCAGACACCATCTTGACCATCTATTGTACAACACTCCCCAGACACCATCTTGACCATCTATTGTACAACACTCCCCAGACACCATCTTGACCATCGATTGTACAACACTCCCCAGACACCACCTTGACCATCTATTGTACAACACTCCCCAGACACCATCTTGACCATCTATTGTACAACACTCCCCAGTAACGAGATACCATCTTGACCATCTATTGTACAACACTCCCCAGACACCATCAATTACTGTCATGGGGCTGCTAGACTGATTTACACGTTCCTACACCATATCTTCTGAATAATTGTATATAAGTGTTGCAACCATTACAATTCTGATAGAAACATATCACAGGTTAATTTTTTGTGAGAGAACAAAGGACGTTTCATTATGTCAGTCACAAAGTAACATTTCAGAATTGTAAATCGGTCAGTGGATGTAAATAGTGTGGAACGGGTTGGGAGGTGGTGGGTGGAGAGAAGCCATCAATATCTCTGAAGATCTATTCTGGGCACCACACTGACACAATCACGAAGAAGGCACACCAAAAGCTGTATCTCATTTGGGGTTTGAGGAGATTTGCCTTGTTACCAAAGACTCCAGCAAATTTCTACAGATGTACCGTGGAGAAGATTCTGACGGGTTGTATCACTGTTTGGTGTGGAGGGGCCACAGCACAGGATCGGAAAAAGCTGCTGAGGGTTGTAAACTCAGCCAGCTCCATCATGGGCACAATCTTCCCCATCATCGAGGACATTTTCAAAAGGAGATGCATCAAAGATTAAAGTTCAGATTAAATTTATTATCGATGCACTTGTTTATTACTGTAACAAACACGAGAAAATCGGCAGATGCTGGAAATCCAAAGCAAAACACACAAAATGCTGGAGAAACTCAGCAGGTCAGGCAACATCTGTGGAAAAGAGTAAACACTGAATGATTCAGACCAAGACACTTCTTCAGGACTGAGAGGGATGGGGGAAGATGCCTGAATTAAAAGGTGGGGGTAGGGGAGAGAGGTTGGCTGGAAGGTGATAGGTGAAGCCAGGTGGGTGGAAATGGTCAAGGGCCAGAGAAGAAAGTATCTGATAGACCAGAGTGGACAATAGGAAAAAGGAGAGGGGGTGTGAACCAGGGGTAAGTAACAGTTGGGTGCGAAGAAATAAAAGGTCCGAGTGGAGAATAGAGGAAGTAGGACGAGGAGGGAGGAATTTGTTCAGCAGAAGGAGAAATCAATATTCATACCATCAGGTTGGAGGGTACACAGAAGGAATATAAGGTGTTGCTCCTTGACCTTGAGGGTGGCCTCATCTTGGCTCAAGAGGAGACCATGGAACGGAGACATGTCGGAACGGAAATGGGAATAGTCATTAAAATGTTTGGCCATCAGGAAATCCCGCTTATGATGGATAGTGCGGAGGTGCTCGAGAAGCTGTTGCTCCAGCTCACGACAGGTCTCACCATTGTAGAGGAGGCCACACCGGGAACACTGGACACAACAGGCAGCAGATTCACGGTTAACCTGTTTGGGGCCCTGAATGGAGGTGAGGGTGGAGGTGTAAGGGCAGGGGTAGCACTTAGGCCACTTGCAGGGTAAGTGCTGGGAGGGAGATTAGTGGGAAGGGATGAATGGACAAGGCAATTGTTGAAGAAGCGACCACTGTGAAAAGCAGAGGGGTAGTGGGGGGGGGGGGGGAGGTAAAGATATGTTTCGTGGTCTGATCTCTTTGGATTTGGCTGAAGTTGCTGAGCATAATTTGCTGGAGGGAGGCTGATGGTGGTAGATGAGGACAAGAATGACTCAATCACTGTTATGACGGTGGGAAGATAGAGTGAGTGCAGATGCATGTGAAATGGAGGAGTTGTGGGTGAGGGAGGGGAAACTCCGTTCATTAAATGAGGACATCTCTGATGTCTTGGAATGGAAAACCACAACCTGTGAACAGATGTTGCAGAGGTGTGGAGGTGGCGAGTGATGAAAAGTTGTCTCCACAATGTTTCCTTCAACAATCCCCACCACTGATTCCTCATCTGCACTGTCCATCAGTAGTCCTGTGAATCTTCAGCATCACCATCTTCACACACATCTTCCCCACCCCTAACCCAGCTCTATGGCACCCTCTCCTATCACTCTCCCCTCCATCCTGACCCCCACTCCAATTAGCCTCCTTCCTGCCCACTTCTCCATTCACACTCTCTGTTTCCATCCTTCCACTCACCATTCTCCATCCCCTCCTCTCCCTGATACACTGTCCCCCATTTCCTTGTTTACTCTCTCTTCTGCCCTCCCCTGCCTCCTCACCTTCCTCCTTCCCTTCTAGTCACCATTTCCCAATGACCAGAAAACCATACGGTACAGGAGCAGAAATAGCCCATTTGGCCAATAATTTTCCTCCTCCTGCCTCTCTCCCTTCTTGAAGAGTGGAGTGACAGTGGAGTGGAGGACAGCTTTTCCTTCTTCCAGAACCACGTCAGAATCAATTGATTTTTGAAAGATCATTACTAATACCGCCACAATCTCTTCAGCCACCTCGTTCAGATCTCTGGGCTGCATACGATCTGGTTCTGGTGAATTATCTGCCTTCAAACCTTTCACTCTCCCAGGAACCATCTCCCTCATAATGGCAACTTCACATACTTCTGCCCCTTTACAGAATGTGTTTCTTGCTCCCTCCTCTCTTCCTTCTCCTTGTCCCAACCGTGATTCCCCTCACCCTGCCCCTTTCCACTCTCAGTCCACACAGACCATCAGGTTTACTATCACTATGTCAGGATTTATTTCTGCGGCAACAGTACAAGGCAACAGGTAAAATTGCTACATTAGTTTGTCTTGTACCTTAGCCCCACAGGAGTGATGATTCATTTTGCTTTATACACATACAACATTGAAGGACAATAAACTGGAACTTGAAATGGCTCGCGAAACCTTCCCGGTCACAGAGTTATTCAATGAGACACTTTCAGAAGACTTTGTACCTGAGGTTGTCCCTCCAGCTGGGAGAGAAGACGTTTTCTTGGAAAAATCTCCAGTGGATGACCCTTCAAACTGTCTCACTGTGGAAGTCCCAGGATCTGGAGTAAAGGAATGGAGAAACAGGAGAGTGGAAACACTGAAACAGATCATTAGGCAAGACATTAGTCTGGCAGAAAGGGGATGGGAGTGTGAAGAAACCAACGTTATCCATCTCCCTTCACTGACTCTCCCTCCCAAACCACCATGACTCCAGGTCTCTCTCCTCAGAGAGTCAGGGTGAATTTCTGCAAACAAACATGGTGATGAGAGATCCCTTCAGTGAACCCCACCACCGATTCCTGAGCTTGCAGACTCCTCTGGGCTGATGGTCAAATCTGCATCTGCTTCTCACCTTCAACCTCTCCACTCCATCCTCCACCTCTTTCTGCTCTCTTATCCTTTGTAAAACCTACAGTGCCTCCTCCCCTCAAAGCCAACCCAAATCCAACCACAATCCAGACCCTATTCATCACACCATGAAGGTAATCTTTACTCAGAGATACCACATTACTTCAAACGTTCACCATTCTCCATTGACAAGACCAACAATGTTCTCTAATGCCCCAACTCTTCAGATACTCCCCAATATCACTAACCTCCATGGACTCACCAGGTATTCAGTGAGTTCCCTCCCGGCCACTGGGGCCTTGGCCCTCTCGGTGTTTCCCACCATCCCCAAAACACAATGATCATTGTCCAAACCCTCATCCATCCCATCCTAACACTACCCATTTGATCAGCCCAAACCCAGTCAGTAATCCCTGAAGCCTATGTATCTATTTCCCATGACACGGACCACGTAACCCTGCCGCTGCTTGTCAACCCCACCATCACCCTCAGTGAGGACCGTGTCCATCCCTCACCCAGATCCTGACCCTTCCTGAAGGTGACTCAGACATCCCCAGTGACCACTCACATCCCTCACTCAGCAAAGCCAAGGGACTCAGTCCTCATGCTCTGGTCACCAACCCACCTCACCCGGCCCCATGGACTAAACTCAGACCAAGGACATTACTGCCCACGTTATAATTGTACAACACCCTCTCGTAGTGATCCTGGATGGTGCAGAAATTTGTCACAGGGAGGAGAGAGGAACCTCTCACTCCATCATTCACCCCCCCCATCCCCTGCATCCAGCAGGTAAACTGATCCCTGAGACGCTGTATTTTACAGTGTGAGATTGAATCCATACAGACAGAAGAATTCACACCTGAGCTCGTGTCTCCTGCTGGAACAGAAGATGATTTCTTGGTGTGTTCTCCAGACACTGACCCATCGGTCTGTTTCCCTGTGGAACTACCTGTGTGTAGAATAGAGGAACAGAGAGAGTGAGAGAGTGGAGACACTGAAGCAATCATCATGAGTCAGAGGAACAGAGGAATAGGTGCGTGTAGAAACCAACGTCACACAGGGTCTCTCCACTGTCTCTCCCAATTCCCTGTCACCCCGATCATTCACTTCAGTGGGAGTCGGGATGAAGTTCATGGATCAACATGGGGATCAGGGTTTCTTCAATAATCCCCACCACTGATTCCTGACCTGCACTGTCCAGCTGTGGGTCTGTACACTTCCAGTATCAGTCCATCTGTTTCCTGTTAGACACTCCGTCCCTCTCCCCCCCATTCACCACCGCACTGTCTCTTCAGTCTCCATCTGCCCAGTACATCCCACTTTCATCTAGTGGAGTCCACCATCCCTCCACCTTCCCTCTCCATCCTGTCACAGTTCCTGCCTCTCCTCTCTCATTCCTCACCACACTCTTCCCTCAGATCTGTCAGTCTTTCTCTCTGACCTCTCAGAACATCCTTTTGACACTTACTCCATCACTCTCTGCTCAATCATCCCTCTCACTCTGTCTAAAAGCCATAGTGGCTCACCACCTCACCCACATCCATCAAACTCAACCCAGTCCTGACCCTATTCGTCACCCCATGATACAACCTTTTCACAAAGACCCATCGAACCTCCAATATTCTCTGATGACCAAGTCCCCCAATGCCCTCTGATACCCAAACACTTCAAAAATCACCAAATACCACAGTCCTGCCCAATCTGCATATAACGTCCAATATTTAGCAGGTGACCAGTGTACTCCCACCCATGGCTCCACACTGCTTCCTTCAATAATCCGTACCATTGATCCCTGATCTGCACTGTCCACTGTAGACCTGTGAATCTTCAGCATCACCATCTTCACCCACATCTTCCCCCTCCCCGCAGCTCTATGGCACCCTCTCCTACCCGTTTCCGCTCCAGCCTGACTTCCACTCCAATTAGCCCTCCTTCCTGCCCACTTCTCCATTCACATTCCTCGTTTCCATCCTTCCACTCACCATTCTCCATCCCCTCCTCTCCCTGATACACAGTCCTCCATTTCCTTGTTTACACACTTTTCTGCCCTCCCCTGCCTCCTCACCTTCTCCTCCCCTTCTAGTCACCGTTTCCCAATGACCAGAAAACTATACGGTACAGGAGCAGAAATAGAACATTTGGCCAATAATTTTCCTCCTTCTGCCTCTCTGCCTTCTTGAAGAGTGGAGTGACAGTGGAGTGGAGGACAGCTTTTCCTTCTTCCAGAACCACGTCAGAATCAATTGATTTTTGAAAGATCATTACTCATACCGCCACAATCTCTCCAGCCACCTCGTTCAGATCTCTGGGCTGCATACGATCTGGTTCTGGTGAATTATCTGCCTTCAAACCTTTTACTCTCCCAGGAACCTTCTCCCTCGTAATGGCAACTTCACATACTTCTGCCTCTTTACAGAATGTGTTTCTTGCTCCCTCCTCTCTTCCTTCTCCTTGTCCCAACCGTGATTCCCCTCTCCCTGCCCCCTTTCCACTCTCAGTCCACACAGACCATCAGGTTTACTATCACTATGTCAGGATTTATTTCTGCGGCAACAGTACATGGTAACAGGTAAAATTGCTACATTAGTTTGTCTTGTACCTTAGCCCCACAGGAGTGATGATTCATTTTGCTTTATACACATACAACATTGAAGGACAATAAACTGGAACTTGAAATGGCTCGCGAAACCTTCCCGGTCACAGAGTTATTCAATGAGACACTTTCAGGAGACTTTGTACCTGAGGTTGTCCCTCCAGCTGGGAGAGAAGACGTTTTCTTGGAAAAATCTCCAGTGGATGACCCTTCAAACTGTCTCCCTGTGGAAGTCCCAGGATCTGGAGTAAAGGATTGGAGAAACAGGAGAGTGGAAACACCGAAACAGATCATTAGGCAAGACATGAGTCTGGCAGAAAGGGGACGGGAGTGTGAAGAAACCAAAGTTATCCATCTCCCTACACTGAGTCTCCCTCCCAAACCACCATGACTCCAGGTCTCTCTCCTCAGAGAATCAGGGGGAATTTCTGCAAACAAACATGGTGATGAGAGATCCCTTCAGTGAACCCCACCACCGATTCCTCAGCTTGCAGACTCCTCTGGGCTGATGGTCAAACCTGCATCTGCTTCTCACCTTCAACCTCTCCACTCCATCCTCCACCTCTTTCTGTTCTCTCATCCTCTCCAAGACCTACAGTGCCTCCTCCCCTCAAAGCCAACCCAAACCCAACCACAATCCAGACCCTATTCATCACACCATGAAGGCAATCTTTACTCATAGATACCAGATTACTTCAAACATTCACCATTCTCCATTGACAAGTCCAACAATGCTCTCTAATGCCCCAACTCTTCAGAAACTCCGCAATATCACTAACCTCCATGGACTCACCAGGTATTCAGTGAGTTCCCTCCTGGCCACTGGGGCCTTGGCCCTCTCAGTGTTTCCCAACATCCCCAACACACAATGATCATTGTCCTATCCGTCATCCATCCCATCCTAACACTACCCATTTGATCAGCCCAAACCCAGTCAGTGATCCCTGAAGACTATGTATCTAATTCCCGTGACTCTGACCACGTAACCCTGCCGCTGCTTGTCAACCCCACCATCACCCTCAGTGAGGACCGTGTCCATCCCTCACCCAGATCCTGACCCTTCCTGAAGGTGACTCAGACATCCCCAGTGACCACTCACATCCCTCACTCAGCAAAGCCAAGGGACTCAGTCCTCATGCTCTGGTCACCAACCCACCTCACCCGGCCCCATGGACTAAACTCAGAGCAAGGTCATTACTGCCCATGTTATAATTGTACAACACCCTCTCGTAGTGATCCTGGATGGTGCTGAAATTTGTCACAGGAGGAGAGAGGAACCTCTCACTCCATCATTCACCCCCCCATCCCCTGCATCCAGCAGGTAAACTGATCCCTGAGACGCTGTATTTTACAGTGTGAGATTGAATCCACACAGACAGAGGAATTCACACCTGGGCTCGTGTCTCCTGCTGGGACAGAGGATGATTTCTGGGTGTGTTCTCCATCGGTCTGTTTCCCTGTGGAACTACCTGTGTGTAGAATAGAGGAACAGAGAGAGTGAGAGAGTGGAGACACTGAAGCAATCATCATGAGTCAGAGGAATAGGTGCGTGTAGAAACCAACATCACACAGGGTCTCCCCACTGTCTCTCCCAATTCCCTGTCACCCCTGATCATTCCCTTCAGTGGGAGTCCGGATGAAGTTCAGGAATCAACATGTGGATCAGTGTTCCCTTCAATGATCCCCACCACTGATTCCTGACCTGCACTGTCCAGCTGTGGGTCTGTACACTTCCAGTGTCAATTCCTCTCCAGCCATCTCTCACCCCGTCCACTCAATTGCCCCTTCGTAGACCCCAATTTCCCCTCCAATCTGTCATACACTCCATCCAACCCTATCCTATCACCCTCTTACTTCACTCCCTCTCACCCTTCTCTGCACTCACCACCCTCACTCCCCTGCAGACTACTCACCGGTTCCATCCACGATTCTCCACTCTCCACTCTTCTCCCTGTCACACTTCCCCTCCATTCTCTTCATTCCCCTCTCCTGCCCTCCCCTCCCTCCCCCACTGTCAGTCCTTCACT
This sequence comes from Hypanus sabinus, assembly GCF_030144855.1. NCBI lineage: Eukaryota > Metazoa > Chordata > Chondrichthyes > Myliobatiformes > Dasyatidae > Hypanus > Hypanus sabinus. The sequence continues at coordinate 529,323 of NW_026779700.1, forward strand.
ATTCCTTCAGCACTTACCCGCGTACCCTTCACCACAGACCCTCTCTCAACCTCCATCTTCCATAGCCCTTCTTCACCCCCACTCTATCCTCTCCTGACCTACCCTGTTCCTCATCTTCTCCCTCCTCCCCCACGTTGTCCCTTCCTTCCACTCTCCCTCACTCACTTCCCCTCTCTCATCTCCTCTCCTACCCTGTCCCTAATCTCTTCTGCTCTCTCTCTCATCCCCTCCCCTCCACACTCTCTAATCCTCTGACTCCTCGTCCACTTACCTCCATCCCTCCCTGGGATCACACACAAACTAAACACCCGGATCTGTGGAGATGTGCGGCAGACATCACAGGGACTGTAATGGGTTTCCGTTGTTCGTGTATTCCCCAGTCCGACACAGAGTGTTGAGCTACAGGGTCAACAGGGTCTAGTCTGTGCAACCTGCTATTCTGCCTATTCTCAGTGACCCACCCTTGGACCATAGTCTCCCATACTGTTCCCATCCTTGTACTTATCCAAACATCTCCTCATTGCTGCGTTCAAACCCACATCCACCACTTCACTGACAGCTCATTCCACACTCTCAGTACCCTCTGAGTGAAGAGGTTGACCCTCAGGTTCCCCCTTAACTGTTTCACCTTTCACCCTTAACCCATGGCCTCTGTCATGTCAGTGGAAAATCTTGTATTGACACTACCTGTACCCTCATCATTATATATACCTCCTTCTAATCTCCCCCTCATTCTCCTTCCCTCCAGGGAATGAAGCCCAAACGTATTGAACCTTTCACTATAACCCAGGTCCCAGCAATATCCTTGTAAATTTTCCCCGAACTCTGTCCAATCTTATTGACGTCTTTCCTGCCAGCAGCTGACAGTATTCCAAATCAGGCCCCGCCAACGCTTTAAACAACTTCACCATAACATCACGACTGAATATTTTGATTTATGAAGGCCAAACTGCCAAACGCTCTCTTCACGACCCGATCTACCTGCGATGCCACTTTCAATTATGAATCTCTATTCCCAGATTGAACAGGGAGAGAAACATTCCCCTCAGTGATCTTCTCCTCTGACACCAGATGCAGTGGTGGACAAACCCAGCCCAGATTCTCCAGTCATTGCTTCCTGGGTTCCCACTCGTTCACTACGAATGTGAACCAGTCAGAGAACTGTGGTGTGGGGAAACACCACTGGGGAGATGGGAGGTAACAACACAGGAAGAAACTATCAACTAAAATCAAATGGGTTAACCTCAAACCCCACACTATTCCCCCCCCCACTCCCCCGGGCGATTCACACCTCCCTCTTCAGTCAACCCTCTTCTTTAATCTCACACCCCATTCCTCTCTCATAACCATCCATCCTTCCTATCTGAGACACTGAAATCTCTCCCCTTAATTCTCCCCCACTCCACACACACAACCCTCGCCATTCACTCCATCTTTCTCCTGTTAGACACTCCATCCCTCCCTCTCCCAGACACCACCACACCGTCTCCTCAGTTCCTCTGCTACTCACCCAGTACATCCCACTTTCCTCTATTACTCTGTCCAACAACTGGGATCCACCTTCCCTCTCCATCCCGTCACAGTTCCTGCCTCTCCTCTCTCAATCCTCACCAGTCTCTTCCCTCTGATCTGTCAGTCTTCCTCTCTGACCTCTCAGAACATCTCTTTGACACTTACCCCATCACTCTCTGCTCAATCATCTCTCTCACTGTCTCTAAAAGCCACAGTGGCTCACTACCTCACCCACATCCATCAAACTCAACCCAGTCCTGACTCTATTCGTCACCCCATGATACAACCTCTTCACAAAGACCCATCGAACCTCTATCATTCACAATGCTCCAGTCCCCCATTGCTCCACTACTCTATCTTACTCATTCCACTCCATTCCCTTGTTGGTTCTCTCTCCTGCCCTCTCTCCTACCTTCCCAACTATCCCTCCTTCCCTTCCAGTCACCTGTGGTTGATGACGAAGCAAATGCCTTCACCAAATCTGAGCTCTCTTGAACTTAGTAGAAATTTCACACAGACAGGAGGGAAGGAATAACTGAACACTCATTGGCAGCCCTTTACGACGCACATCCAACAGCTGTATTGGGCTATGAGAAATTCAACATCACAGAGCGAGAGACTGAGAGACCACGATGGCACAATAACTAATACCGGAGGATCTCTCTCCCACTGAGACAGAGGATGGCGATGGGGTGGGTTGTCCTGTAGATGATCCTTCGGGCTGATCCATTGTGGAAACCTCCAGGTCTGGAACAATTAACAGAGACATGGGAGAGTGGCAGAGATTAAACAGGGACAGTAATTCATAAGATGAGAGATTCTGCAGATGCTGAAAATCCAGAGCATCACACACAAAATGTTGGAAGAACTCAGCAGGTCAGACTGCATCTCCGGAGGGGAATAAACAGTGAATGTTTTGGGCTGAGACCCTTCATCAGCACCTTCTCTCGGTATTCTTCCTCTTGAAGGGGGAAGCAGCCAGAATAAAGAGGTGGGGAGGAGTACATCTGGCAGGTGATAGGTGAAGCCAGGTGGGTGGGTGGGTGAGGGAGGGGGTGATTTGAGAAGCTGGGAGGTGATACGTAGAAGAAGTAAAGGGCTGAAGGAGGACTAATCCCATTGGAGAGGACAACGGACCAGAGAATAACGGAAGTGAAGAGGGTGTCCAGAGGGAGATGATGGGCAGAAGGACTAAATAGTGAGCCGGAAAGAGAGGGAAAGAGAGAGAATTAGTCGGGGTATAAATTACTGGAAGCTAGAGAAATCAATGTTCATGCTGTCAGATTGGATACTACCCAGACACAGTATGAGGTGTTGTCCCTCCAATCAAAGTTTGACCTCATCATGTCAGTAGCAGAGGCCTTGGACAGACACGTGGGAATGGGAACAGGAAGTTGAATTGAAATGGGTAGCCACTGGGACAACAATTTGGAAAGGAGGTCTCTGATCTGAAGAGATACCAAAACCATCCAGTCCCTGTTCAGCAACTCTCCCTCGTGAATGTCTGTGACCGGTCATTACTCTCAGTCAAAGGCCAAATGAATATTTGGGGCTGAAGGAGAGAAAGGTCGTTCCCTTCAATGATCCCCACCACAGTTACCCGAGCTCGCAGACCCTGGGTTTCCTGAATTGTGAAGGATCTGCTATCAGTGATCCATGGGATTCA